>NW_005367314.1:615746-631786 GCF_000412655.1 Myotis brandtii
CGGCAAGGGGGGCAATTAGGGGCAATCAGGTCAGCAGACAGAGACAGTTAGGGGTGATCAGGCTGGCAGGTGAGCAGTTAGGAGCCAGTGGTCCCGGATTGTGAGAGGGATGTCCAACTGCCGGGATCGGGCCTAAACCGTCAGTCAGACATCCCCCGAGGGGTCCCAGATTGGTGAGTGTGCAGGCTGGACTGAGGGACCCCCCCACCATGCACAAATTTCATGTACTGGGCCTCTAGTGTTTGTAAATAAAGATAGATTATTAAAATTGTATTAGTTATTATATTTATTTCCAAAAAGGAGAAAGACTGTGGCAAATTGGCAGTAAATAGGCCAGTTATTGGGGGAAAATTTTAAGGAAGTCAGTGTTTTACAACTATTTCATGTGGGGCCACTCATGACACCTTAATCTTGTCCACTAAGTGATGTGTGGGACCAGTGAAAACCCCTGAGTCAAAGGTGGGAGAGCTCCTTTCTCTGTGCTTCCATCATGCTGTTTTATTTTTATTTGTTCCCTCTGAATGATCATACACATTTGTATTCTAATTCCTAGCACAGTGCTCAGTATTTAACACTTGGAGATGTGAAGTGGTGGGGCTACTGGAAACCTACATTCTTAACAACAAAATGTCACGTGCTCACTATTGTTTCTGACCATCTATTGACAGATTGCTTCTTTTTTTTTAGAATAGGGCAGATTAAGGTAAATGTCTTTCTTCTAGGAAATACACACACATCTACCTACGATCTTCTAAGTATTCTCTCTCTCTCTCTTTTTCTTGCTCTCACTCTCACTCTTACTCTCTCTCTTCCCCTCTCACTCCTAGACACTGGATCATAAATATCTGCCCTATGATGGGAAGTCAGTAAATAATAGGAGGAGGAAGAGTTAAAAGATGAGGAGAGCATGGGAGAGAAGCGGCATCATGATAAGATCAGCCTGTAATTTATACATAGGGTTATAAGAGTTCTCTGTCATGGTTAATGCAACTTAGTCTCAGATGATTTCATAAAGATAAATTTTATTCCCCCACCCACAACCACTGCTGATTCATTCGTTATGTGAGATTTATGGGGATTCCCTTTACTTTATGTGCACAGTCATAGGAAGGTTTTCTATGTATTTATCCAACATTTCTAAGCATTTGAAGGAAAGGGTGTGTGATGTTTTTAGTCTGCCATCTTGCAAAGCCAGAAGTTTTTTCCCCCCCTTTTTCAAAATACTTATTAATCATTGCCTATTTCTAAGCACAATTGTACTGTTGTAGATACCAGGGTCACAAAAGTGAACAAAATAGATAAATATTTTCTAGTGAGGAATAATAACTAATAATAAACATGATAAATATGTAAATTATAAGTATGGTAAAGGTAATAAGTGCCACATCAAAACACAAAATAGAGCAGGGTAGAAGGATTGAGGAATGTTGTGATGGGTAGAAGGACCCAAAATGGGCTAGATGGCTCTGACATATTGGATTCTACTAGTTTAAAGGATGACCTTTTTGTTGGTTAATTCACATACTGTGAATTAGAATGTGTGAGTTATAGTTGTTCTTTCACTGTACCCCAAATAAAAAAATTAAACAACTCAAATTTTAGAGGCCCAAGTGGCCAGCATATGTTGGCTAGCCAAGTGGAGTCTGTGCAATAATGGGCACACATATTGTTGTATCTGGGTCAACCCTTGAGTGGAGTGGTCAATTAATCAGATTAAAAAAAGGACACTTGGTTAGTAAGGTTGGATGAATAAATGCATAAGACATTATATTTTATTACGCTTATACCAATACTAGGGGCCCGGTGCACAAAAATTTGTGCACTGGGGAGGGGGTTCCCTCAGCCCAGCTTGCCCCCTATCACATACTGGGAGCCCTAGGGGATGTCCTACTACCTGCTCCCTGCTCCCTTGGGGAGTGGGCCTAAGCCACAGTCTGGCCACCCTTTGTGGGAGTCCACCGGGCTGATCAGGGGAAGGCACCAGCCCCATCACCCTACTCAGGGGAGCATCCTCTTTGATAGCTTTTAGCCAATCATCTTACTCCAGAAAAAAAATAAAACACAAGCCTCTCTATTTTGAAAATTGCCTGAGGTTTTTGCTCCTGTAAACTTCAGCTTTGCTTTTGTGGTGAGAAACTATAAGCGGTGGTGTGCTGGCTGATACTGGATCTTGAGATCAGATTATTAGACACTCAGAAACTTTACCAGCCAGTTGTAAAGCCATTGATAGCTTGCAAAGCGCTGTGGTGAAAGTATTCACACCTCAGGAATTGGCAAATGTTGCAAATCAGGGCTTTTATTTTAGAGAGTTATTACCAGCAGAACGCTATCACAAGCTTTGTCTTCCTCATTGTGGTGGTCATGAAACTGTACCTCTCAGATCTGCAACTGCCAAGAGCCTAATTGACTGTTGGCTTCAGCTGTTATGCTCTGAAATCTACCACTGCTTTTGCCCCAAGACTAGGCTTCCCACGTGTTGCTTCTAGATGACAGTAAAGCATGGTAGACCCCTTCCTGAAAGATGCAGATTTTCTCTAACTGGTGATTTTGGCTCTAGAATTCCATGATGACCTTCAGAACTTTCCTCTGAACAATACTGCAGTCCAAGATGCCTCCATCCAACCTACTTTTACTCCCTCCTTCACCTGGGATCAGACCTGCAT
Organism: Myotis brandtii; assembly: GCF_000412655.1. Lineage (NCBI taxonomy): Eukaryota > Metazoa > Chordata > Mammalia > Chiroptera > Vespertilionidae > Myotis > Myotis brandtii. The sequence continues at coordinate 618,410 of NW_005367314.1, forward strand.
CACAGTCTGATGACTCTCCCAGCCCCTTCTTATTTTTTCTAACATGCATTTACTCTAATAAATGTCTTGCATCCCTAATCCTATCTTGACATCTGCTTTTCAGAGAGTAAGGACTAACTCATATATCTATATATAAAAAAGTCTAAGCAACTGTTCGACTGGTGGACTGGTTGCTATGACGTGAACTGAAGACCAGGGGACAGACGCTCAACACAGGAAACGCCTCCTGGTGGTCAGTGCACTATCACAGCGGGATCACTGCTCAGCTGACTGAAGGGCATCAGACTCTCTCGATTCATATATCTATATATAAAAAAGCCTAAGCAACTGTTCGACTGGTGGACCGTTGCTATGATGCACACTGAAGACCAGGGGACAGACGCTCAACACAGGAGCTGCCCCGTGGTGGTCAGTGCACTCCCACAGCGGGAGCACTGCTCAGCTGACTGAAGGGCATCAGACTCTCTCGATTGGTACTGACTGGGCATGAGCCCGCGGCAGGCACAGCAGGCCGAGATGAGCGGGAGTGGCATGGTGCAGCACCAGGCCTGGGCTTGGGCTCCTCCCTGGCCACCTGCTGTGGCCTGATCCCTGTAGGCCACACCGAAGGACCCCACTGGTGCCCAAACCCATGCACTGGGCCTCTAGTAGGTTATAAGTACATCTTCAGCTGCACCTGGCCTGTGGGATCAAGCTGAAACTGGCTCTCCGACATCCCCTGAGGGGTCGTGGATTCTGAGAGGGTGCAGGCCAGGCCAAGGGAACCCAGTGGTGCACCATCAGGGCCGTGGAAGGATGCGGGAGGTTTACCAGCCGGGGAGGGGCTGCGGGAGGGCTCCAGGGCATGTCTGGCCCATCTCACACAGTCCCAATAGGCCAGACCCCAGCAGCAAGCTAACCTACCAGTCAGAGCATCTGCCCCCTGGTAGTCAGTTCACGTCATAGCGAGCAGTTGAGCGGCCTTAATGTATAATTAGCATATTACACTTCGATTGGTTGAACGGACAACTGGACGACTGGACACTTAGCATATTAGGCTTTTATTACATAAAATTATGACTCTGCCCTGTAGTTCATCATCCTGATCTATTCTTCCACACACTGTTGCCCTCAATCCTATATCCTAGATTCATATTCTGTGATGAACTCTTTTTTTCCTTTTCATCCACAATTCTACTCTTCTACACTTCTTCACAGAATGTTTACTCATTATTTTAAAAGTTTTTTATTGAAGTGTAGCCTACATACTGAAAAATGCACATGTTTTTAACCATTTTAACAAACTAAACGAGCTCCCAGATCAAGAAAGAGAACTCTGCCAGTAACCCAGAATCCTTTTTCATGTTTCTTTCTAATCACATTCTATGTCCCAAGGCTCACCATAATTCTGACTTCTAAAAGCACACATTGCTTTTAGCCTGTTTTTCTTCTTCATATAAGTGGGATTATATAGTATGTAGGTTTTTGTACTTGGCTTTTTAAACTCAATAACACATTGCTCAGGAAATGCATCTATATTTTTTTGGTATATTTTATAGTTTATTCTCAATACTGCAACCCTATAGAATATATCATAACCAATGTATATATTCTATTGTTGATAGAATTTTCAGTAATTTCCAATTTAGCACCACTACCAATAGTATTGCTATGAGCATTCTATTACATTTCTTTTTAGGAATATATGTGCTTGTTTCTATTGGGTTTACCAAAGAAAGGCTTTACTGGGTCATAAGTAATGTGTAAGTCAAGATTTAATAGATGCTGTCAGTTTTCCAAACTGTACCATTTGTACTCCCATCAACAGAGTTTTAGAAGTCCCGTTGCTACTCATTCTTACCGATTCTTGCGATTCTGTCTTTTTCTTTCACCTTTTCTGATGGGGGTACTCATTGTACATCTGTGCAGTTGTGTTGGTGCAGCATAGATGGATCTCTAATTGCTTTGTTTTTTAATGATTATACTACAAAGAGTGATTGCTATTGATTCTTTGGCTACTAACCCTATTATTAAGTTCCACTAACCCTTTGAATAAAAAATGTTGCTAGTTCTGTGTCTTTCTGAGATGAATAGAATGATAGTTATCTTCCATTCTTCATCTAATTCTTTGCAGTCCTTGATGAATAAGATTACTCTTTACTAAAGTAGTACTCTAATTTTGGAACAGTGATGCAAATTTTAGCAAATACAATATACTGAATGTGTTCTTTGGAAATGATCTGCTAGGAAAAGTCCCTGTACTTACTTCATAACCACCACACACAGAGTGGCAGAAATGCTGTATTTTTCCTACTCTTTTGCCCTGAGGCTTGCCAAGATAAGCTTTTCATCTAGGTGGTTCCCAATTCTGTTGGCTTCTCAAGGATAGTAGTTTCTCTCTCTTCTCCTTTCTCCTGAGGCACATAAGATTTTTGCTATCCCAGAGTATAGAATTTAGTCATGGGTACAGTAAATGCACCCAGTTTTTGTTTCCAAAAGGACCCAAATTCATTTTATTAAAATAAATCATATATCCATAAAACTTTTACTTGGAAGCATAAAGATTATCTTAGCATTAGAATTTGTCTCCAGAATTGAAAGGCTGTCAGAAATAGGTTTCTGAAATCTGACAGTTCTGCTTTTTCTTAGCATCCAAGTGATCACTAATTCTATCCACAAATGCAAAGTCTTCATTTTAGCCAGAGCTAGACAAAAAAGAATACAAATGAAAAAAGAAAGAAAATGTAGGTGTTCCTTATGGTTGCATAACTTGTTTTCAAGACCCAAGGCAATAACCGATATTCATAATCAAATTATTACAGACTAAGTTCTGCTCTTTTCCTGATATACATTTACCCACAATGACCTTTTTACTGGAATGAGTGCAGGCTACGTGTTTGGAGAGGATTTTTACAACCACACAGGAAGAATGATTTTACCAGGCTGACCCATGTCACTTTTCCCAAGCAAGAGACAAATAATTTGTAACACTGACAGTTTCATTTTTTTAGATTGTGTTCCTAAGAAAAAGTGACTAGATGATTATAAATTATCTTTCCAAGTCTGCATTATTATGATGCAATGCTTGGCAAAAATCCAAAGAGGATGAAAATATGTGTTTTATTTATTTTATATATTTTATAGTCCTCGTGTTTGGCAGATTTTAGTCTTTTTTTTTAGAAAAGGGACATAAATACTTAACAATTGCAGAATAAGAGACTCAAAATTCTCTTTAAAAATAACATTTAAAGCTCTAATAAAAGAGGTCAACATTTTTAAGTAATCTAGTGAGGCAGAGAATCAATAGATAATAACCATCAGAACCTTCACCACAATAAAAATAATGGTAAAATATGATCTTGCCCTGTCTACTATCTTAGCACTTTTAGTAGTGACACCAATTCCTAACTAAAATCCATTGTAATTAATTTCAATACTTCTCCATAGATAGTAAATATGATTTATTGAGTATGGTTATGCTATATTTAAATTTAAATATTAATTCTTTCAGTTGATAAAAATGCAATATCCTCAGAGAGCAGAGAGACAGGAGGGAGGGTGGAAGAAGAAATATATAATGAAAACAAAATACTTTATTTACCAGAACTCCTTATAAAAAATAAAACTGTAATTTTTGACAAAAATACTGCAATATTCAAATAGGAGGAAAGGGGAGTTTTCCAAAGGGTGCAAAATGTGAGTGGAGTTATTTTGTATTAAAAGGTGGAAAAACTTAAGATAACAGAGAACGAGCAGAGGAGATTACCCAGTGAGCATAAAAGACCATATGATCTTCAATGGGCCTCTTTCCTCCCCAAGTAGTATTACGACAAATTTCTAAATGCACGCACAGTCTGGAGTTAGTTCGTGTTTGGGGATGTAATCTGGTTAAGATTTGGGATTTGCACTGTGATGATCACAGAAGTTGAGTAGTTCTAAAATCTCACAGGATTTGAAGGGCAGATTCTGGACTCCCACAAAGCCTTCGACATGTTGCTTAAGTGAAGTTTAACCAACTCCCCAAGGACGAGAAGGTTCCAACTGATGTCTAGGTTATAAAGGTAATGGTTATAGTATTAAATTCTTACTCAGAAATGGATTTGTCAATAGGACTCAGAATTGCACAGTATTTGCCAATGCATAGGGTACATAGCACACATGACTGTTCCTATGTCAAATAATAGCACCTGTGACTTCTTCATTTTCTACCTAATACTTCTAAAGGGAAAGAACTGCAGTTTACTCACTCATATATATTCCCTGAAGTTTCCAACACAGAGATTACTAGATGTTTGATAATGAATTCTTATGAAATTAATTTGAATGAGCCTAACAAGATCTTGTGATATAATGAAATGTAAAAAAAATGGTTTTAGGATGAAAAGAAGTCAAAACCTTGGCTTGTGGTAACCTTGTGCAAGTTTCTTAAACTTATCAGTTGCAAAATGAGATAAAATTACCTGCCCCAAAGCATTGCACTAAAACGACAGAATATAAAAGTACCAATTAAATAACAGGCATAGGTATCAAATGTGTGTGTGTGTGTGTGTGTGTGTGTGTGTATGTGTGTAATGTATACATTCTATTGTCAAATATTCAAATTGTAAGCCTTTTATATTTAAAACTAGAGGCCCGATGCATGAAATTCATGCATGGGGGGGTGTCCCTCAGCCCAGCCTGCATCCTCTCCAATCTGGGACCCCCCCTCACAATCCAGGACTGCTGGCACCCAACCATTCGCCTGCCTGCCTGCCTGATTGTTTCTAACCACTTCTGCCTCCCAGCCTGATCACCCCCTAACCACTCCCCTGCCAGCCTGATCAATGCCTAACTGCTCCCCTGCTGGCCTGGTCACCCCTAACTCCTCTCCCCTGCAGGCCTTGTCCCCTTCAACTGCCCTCCCCTGTTGGCCTGGTTGCCCCCAACTTCCCTCCCTTGTAGGCTTGGGTCCCCCCTAACTGCCCTCCTCTGTTGGCGTGGGCCCTCCCAACTCCCCTCCCCTGCTGTCCTGATCGCCCACAACTTCCCACCCCTGCTGGACATCTTGTGGCGGCCATCTCTCACCACATGGGGGTGGCCAGTTTGTGTTTGGAGTGATGGTCAATTTGCATATTCCTCTTTATTAGATAGGATTTGTAGGGTAAGGGCTATTTTTCTTACATTCAAAACAATCTTTTTACTTACTTTTGTATGGCCCATGGACCCCTCTGAAAAGAGGTTCCATGAAGACTTTCTGTGGGGTTTTAATTATAGTTTTTAGTATTATCTATCTGCAGCTTTTAGTGGCAATACTTTATCTCTGTATGGTTAAACAACTATAAATGCAAATAGTTCTTTTTCTATGTAAAGGGAAACATGACTATTAGTACTCTTCAAAAGAGTAAATGGTTATCTATATTGAAAATAAGAAAACATTTTATTAACAGTGTCTTTGTTACTAACTCTTTACACTAATATAGTGGTTGCATAAAATATTTAGCATATTTACTCACCATTGTCACAGAAATTTAGAATTTAGAAATAAGTTTACAATTGCTATTAGCAGTATATTCCCTCAGTGACTATGACCTCCTTACATTTCTAGAGAAATTATAGCAAAAATAATAACTGGTCAGCATTGCAGAATCTTGGAAAATTTTAAAGGTCTCATGATGACTTTGCACCATGGAGTCAGGAAATAGTACATTGTAAGCCCAACCCAAAATTTTAAATTTTTAAAATATTTTTATAGATTAAAATACCTTTTTTTAAAAAAATCCTCACCAGAGGATATGTTTTTATTGATATTAAAGAGAGAGGAAGGAAAAGAGAGAGAGAGAGAGAGAGAGAGAGAGAGAGGTGTGAGAAACGTAGATCAATTGCCTCTCATAAACACCCTGGCTGGGGATCAAAACTGCAGCCTAAGTATGTGCTCTGACAGGGAATCAAACCCTCAACCTTTTGGTGTATGAGATGATGTTCCAACCAACTGAGCAACCAACCTAGCCAGGGCTATTAAAATACTTTTTATGGAAAAATTTTTTCCTATACTATCCTGCATATCATAACAGCTCATATTCAATGATTACTGGCAGGGGAAATTCAGAAGAGGAGAGGAGAGGAGAGGAGAGGAGATAGATATAGATAGATGATAGACAGATAGATGGTTTTTAGAATTATATAAAAACTAGAGGCCTGGTGCATGAAATTCATGCACTCGAGGGGGTCCCTCTACCTGGCCTGCACCCTCTCACAGTTCAGGAGCCCTTGGGGGATGTCCAAATGGATGGCTTAGGCCCTCTCCCTGTGAGGAGCTGGCCTAAGCCAGCAGTTGGACCTTAGTGCTGCTGCAGAGGTGGGAAAGGCTCCTGCCACTGCTGCTGCACTTGCCAGCAGTGTGCCTGGCTCAGGACTTCTGACTGAGCGGCATTCCCCCTGTGGGAGCACACTGACCACCAGAGGGAAGCTCCTGTATTGAGTGTCTGCCTCTGGTGGTCAGTGAGCATCATTGCGACGGTTGTTTGGCTGTTAGATCATTTGCATATTAGCCTTTTATTAAATAGTATTTCCTAAAAGGGTAAAGAAACATAGGGCAGGCTTGAATTCAGACTTGTGTTTCTTAAGTTGGGAACTCAGTATAGCTTATTCAATCCCACTGCCTAGTTCTCATCTCTGTCTACTCTACATATAATATTTCTAGAATATCTCTGTCACAGGCTGGTTTGCAGGATAAATAAAATATCTCAAGGTTATGTTAGGATTAAGCTAGATACAGTGCAAGAACAGGTACATATTACAATCAATGAGGGGTCAATACTGGAAATCTAATCTCAATTATTACATCTAAAGAAAAAATCAGGGAATGTAGTTAGGAGGGAAAAAATGGTCAGAAGCTGAGGTTGCCAAAACAGAGTATAAGGCAAGAAAATATTATATGGCTCAAGACAAAAGTTTTATATAAAGCTAAAGTATTAGCTTTGCTTGTACTGAATGCTGGCCAAGTATTAGTGAGTTGTAGGTCAGTCAAAATAAAGTCCTATTAAGGGGAACTTTGTCTCCATATTTTAGTCTCATGTATAGGCCTTAAATTTCTTCACCTCCATATATCTCTCTCCCTATCTTCTGTTGGTTTTTTTTTTCTACATCATCACAACTCATATCATGTTAGGGCTTGTCAACACTGGACAAGGGAGAAGAGTAGAAAGTTGAGTGGGTGGAAAACAGATGGTGGCTGAGAATGCACTTGAGCTCAGACAGGGATGAAGACAACTAAATAAACTTCAGCAACAAATCCCAGTTAATGCACCTTCATGGTTTATGATATTTTGTCAGAAGGATGGTGGAACCTCAGATAGTCGGTAGTGTAGGAAAGTCCATTGAAGTGGACATGGAATTCCAAGTGATGGATCAGTTTGTACTGGAAGTGAGAATATGTCCAAATGTCATAGCATTTCTGTTAGTGGATGGGGACAAGTAAGATAAAGAATTGTCTTTAGCCTCAAAGAGTGAAATTGCCAGGAACTAGACTGGTCTAGTTGGTCCAATCAGTGCTTGAGATTAAAGCTTAGAACCATAAGCCTTGGAGAGGACTGAGGTAGATGATGGCATAACTACACAGAACATGCACAAAATTCATGCACCGGGGGGGAGGGGGGTCCCTCAGCCCAGCCTGCACCCTCTCCAATCTGGGCCTAAACTGGCAGTCAGACATCCCTCTCACAATCCAGTACCACTGGCTCCTAACCACCTCTGCCTGCCGGCCTGATCACCCTAACTGCTCCACTGCCTGCCTGATTGCCCATAACTGCCTCTTCCTTGGCCTCCGCCACTGCGGCTTTGTCCAGAAGGACGTCCAGAATGATGTCCAGAGGTTGTTTGGCCATCTAGTTTAATTATCATATTACACTTTTATTAGTACAGATTACTGACTATATTCCCTACGCTGTACTTTACTTCCTCATGACTGTTTTGTAACTAACAATCTCTACTTCTCAATCCCTTCACCTTTTTTAAAATCCTCATCCAAGGATATGTTTTTATTGATTTGAGAGAGAGAGAGAGAGAGAGAGAGAAAGAGATTCATCGATGTAATAGAGAAACTAGTGCCTCCTATACATGCTCCAACTAGGCAACAAACTCAACAAACTCACAACCTATGTATGTCCCCTAACCGGGATCAAATCCACAACTTTTCTGGAGTCCAGGAGAATGCTCTAACCCAGTGGTCGCCAACCTTTCAGACCTCAGGGACCACCAGAGGTCCGCAGACGACTAGTTGGCAACTGCTGCTCTAACCAGCTGAGCCCCCCAGCCAGGGCTCAGTGGTTCAGCCAGGCTCACTGCTTCTTAACGCTGGCTCCACCCCCTGCCCACTGGTGGGTGGAAGCATTCTGGGGCCAGGCTGGCTGGGGGAGGGGTGGGGGAGGTTGAGGTACAACAGGTCTCACCCTGTCCAACCTCTGCGGAGGCTCTGGGACCCCGCTGCCCCGGGTCCCTCAGCTTCTTTGGAGGCGTGGCTCCGGGACCAGGCCCACACCGCTGCCTCTGTGGCTGCCTCTATGGGAGGGGCAGCACTAGAACCGGGACCGCACAGCCCCCTCTCCCACTGTCTCTGTGGAAGGGGCTGCGGCGCTGGACTGGCCTATGCTGAGGCCTCTCTCGCGCTGCCTCTGTGGAAGGGGGGTAGCTGGGACCGTCATGGCTGGCCTGGCAGCGCAGGCTCACTGGCCCCGCCCCCTGCACACTAGTCATTTGGAAGGTTGTCTTGAAGGTAGTTTGGCTGTCTGGTCTAATTAGCATATTACTCTTTTATTAGTATAGACATAGATTTATTCATCCTGCCAGTATTAGCTTAAGATATCGGGGAAAGTGAAGCAGGCTTAGCATATCTGCTGAGCAACCTATAGGTTGCTTAGGGAAGGCAGAGCGAAAAGGGGGCAGTCATTAACATTTTAGTCTCTTGATTTTTTTCAGTCTCTGTACCTCTTTTGTTACATTTCTTTTTAATTGTGCATTAACATACAATTGAAGAATAATTTGACTTTTAAATCATATTTATTGAATAGTATTTTATTGGTATTTCTCAACTCTATCTAGCAATCTAGATACAAAAATGCTAAAACATATTGTGTTTAACATATGTAGTCCAACACTGATTATCTAATCTTAATCTAAAGCAAGTAGGCCTGAATGGAACCATGGAATTCATTAAAAAAGTAATACCCGCAGTGCCAGATTTCACTATTAGATAAAAAAACATTTTTCTTTGAGGGATTCACTTTTATGAGTCAACTCTGTGATCCAAACTGATGATAGTCAAAAATATTTGGTTTGGCAAGTTCTGTGTTTTAAGATAATTTGAATTATTATGACTTCAAGCAGACCATGTGTTCTCCAGTTCAACAGCCCCTATGACCTCCTGCTGATGATTCTTAACTGCTACATACATTTTTCTAACCTGTTTGGTCACTGAATATGATTATCATCATTATGGTAGATCTTTGACATATTTTGAGAAATGCGTCTAGAGATTTGGCATGGTCTCAAAGCCCAGCACACTCTAGGAGCTGACCTCAAGGAAGTAAAGACCAAGTTGAACAGATGCGGTTAATGATAAGCTTAGCTCCATCACTGCCTAAGGGATATGCTTTCCACACACCGGCTTCATAGCCCAAATACCAGATTCATTGTTACTGGCAGAAAACTATGAGTTACTACACGCTGTAGGTTTGTTTGTTTGTTTACTTCGGTTTCCATCTTTCTACTTTTTTTTCAAATAGACTTATTTTTATTTTTTATTTATTTTTATTTATTTTTTCCATCACCAATTATCCCCTCAATGCCCTCTTCCACCTCCACCCATCCACCTTCACAATCATCACACTGTTGTCCATGTCCATGACTTTTATTTTTTTTATTTTTTTGTTCAATCCCCCAAATCCCCCACCCCACCCCCCATGAACTATCTGCCTGCTCTCTGTCTATGAGTCTGGCTCTTGATAGTTTACTTTTAAAGAAAAGCTTTAGATTTATAGAAAAATCATGATATCACAGAGTTTCCATATATCCCACACCTAGTTTCCACTATTATTAAGATCTTAGCTGTAACTGGTTTGGCTCAGTGGATAGAGCATCGGCCTGCAGACTGAAAGGTCCCAGGTTTGATTCCGGTCAAGGGCATGTACCTTGGTTGCGGGCACATCCCCAGTAGGAGGTGTGCAGGAGGCAGCTGATCGATGTTTCTCTCTCATCGATGTTTCTAACTCTCTATCCCTCTCCCTTCCTCTCTGTAAAAAATCAATAAAATATTTTTTAAACAAAACAAAACAAACAAAAAACGATCTTACATTAGTAGGGTACATTTATTACAATTAATTCATTAATATTGATACATTATTATCATGGACTGAAAGTTTGTGTTCTCCCCCCAAATTCATATGTTGAAATTCTAACCTCCAATATAATGGTATAAAGAGATGAGGCCTTTGGAAAGAAAATTAGGTCATGAGTGTGGAGCCCTCTGGGAATGGGTTGAGTGCCCTCATGAGAAGAAACATGAGAACTTGCTTGGGCTTTCTGCTTTCTGTCATATGAAATTAGAACCAGAAGTTGGTGGATTGCAGCTGGGAGGAGGATCCTCACTAGGATCCCACCAAGCTGGCATGGATTTTCAACCTCCAGAGCTATAAGAAACAAATGTCTGTTGTTTACAGGCCACATAGTTTATGGGACTTTTTTATAACATCCCAAACTAAGACAATTAATATTAATCAAAGCCCATACTTTATGCAAATTTTCATATTTTACCTAATGCTCTCTTTTTTCTATTTTTGATCAATCCAGAATATATTACATTTAGCTTCTAGGTCTTCTTAGGCTCCTACTAGATGTAACAGTTTCTCATAATTTTCTTGTTTTTAAGATGACTGACAGTTTTGAGGAGTGCTAGTCGGGTTTCTTTGTAGAATGTCTCTCTACTAGAATTTGTTTGATACTTTTCTCAAGATTAGACTGAGATCCTGGGGTTTCAGGAGGAAGACCACAGAGGAAAAGTGATGTAATTTTCATTACGTCATTACATTCTATTAGTATGATTTACCATTGTTGATGTTGACCTAAGGGAACCTAGTGTTGTTTAGGTCTCTCTACTGTAAAGTTACTCTTCCTCTTCCCCATTCCATATTGTGTTTTTTGGAAAGTCCACATTTCACAAGTCTTTGGTTATGCTCCAAATCCTTGAGGAAGGAGTAAATTATTTGGAAATCTTCCTCATGGGAGATTTGTCTATTCTTCTCCATGTATTTATTTACCCCAACATGTATTTATATCAGTATTGGACTCATACATATTTGCTTTATATATTGGGTTATAAGTAGTACTTTATTTATTTTGTTCTCAAGTTGTTCCATTTTGGGCTATTGTTCCAGGTTTTATTTGGCTCCTGTTCCACTTTGACATACCCTCATACATTTATTCAGAGGGAGGCACTTATCTTCTGACTCCGGAAAATGCTGAAGACTCATATTTCCTGCACCCATCCTATGATCAGACATTTCTCCAAGGAACCCTGGTTCATTTTACTATGAAATGGTTTTAGAAACCAAGATCTGGGTGCTAGGTGTGCTTGTTGCTACCAGAGTGTCATTGCTTTTAGGCCCTCTCAGCTGACAAAGGAAGGAAATACATACATGTTTACTAACTCATTTGTATACATCCATAAGTATTTTTATATGTATCCATCTGTATCTATATTAAACTAAACATAAGTTCATACTAATTTCTTCAACTCTAATCATTACTATATGAATCATTTTAGTCTCCTCTCCTTGCTTGTCTAAAAACTCATACTGTAACAGTAAGGGACATGGATCCCACCATCAGCCAACAATTTACTTAATTGTTTAGTTAAATTGTTCAGTTACATGTGTAGTAGTATCAGAACTGCCAACCCTTATGCCATATATTTTCAAGAGTCAAAATTTCAAAAATTAAACCTATAAAAGTTAACATTCTGTATTACATGTAAAGCAAATTATAAAAATGGCATTTATTATATTCCCAATAAATTCCACACAGAGCATACTATATTTTAATATCAGAGCTCATTTGTTCACTATAAAATTCAAAAATTTTAAATAATTGAAGAAGAGAACAATAAAAAATATACAGCACATATAAAATATATGTAACATTACATGTGGAGGGTTTAATTTAAATTCTAAGTAGAAATAAAGGAAATGAAACAGAATTTTAGTAAACTAGAGAGTGAAAAGATTCCTTCCAGAAACCATTTAGATCTAGAAAAGGGACTTATAAGTAAAAATCAGTTCTTTTCATGTTAGTACAGAGGTCTCATTCAAACTTTGTAGTATCCATATACATACTGGTAAATGAAATTAATAATAACAAAATTTCACATAAGAAACTTTGAGCCCAACTAGTATGGCTCAGTGGATTGAGCATCATCCCATATACCAAGAGGTTGCAGTTTCCATTCCCAGTCAGGACACATGCCCAAGTTGCAGGCTCAATCCCAGTAAGGAGCATGCAGGAGGCAGACGATTGATGTTTCTCTGTCATCAATGTTTCTCCCTCCCCTCTCTCTAAAAATCAATAAAATATGCATATATGTGTATACACACACTCACACACACATCCTATCTAATAATGAATAAAAAGAGGTTGCAGTTTCCATTCCCAGTCAGGGCACATGCCCAAGTTGCAGGCTCAATCCCAGTAAGGGGCATGCAGGAGGCAGACGATTGATGTTTCTCTGTCATCAATGTTTCTCCCTCCCCTCTCTCTAAAAATCAATAAAATATGCATATATGTGTATACACACACTCACACACACATCCTATCTAATAATGAATAAACATGGTAATTAACCGTAACTTCTCTACCCTTCCCATTGGCTAATCAGCGAGATATGCAAATTAACTGCCAACCAAGATGGCGGCCGGCAGCCAGGCAACTGAAGCGAACAGGATGCTTGCTTGCTCCAGTGAAGGAGGAAGCCAAGGTTCCCTGCCTACTGCTGCCGGCCTCTGAGCCATGCTATCTAATAATGAATAAACATGGTAATTAACCATAACTTCTCTACCCTTCCCATTGGCTAATCAGCGAGATATGCAAATTAACTGCCAACCAAGATGGAGGCCGGCAGCCAGGCAACTGAAGCGAACAGGATGCTTGCTTGCTCCAGTGAAGGAGGAAGCCAAGGTTCCCTGCCTACTGCTGCCGGCCTCTGAGCTTGCACTCTAAGAGACTATGTTGCAAATATAGAAGCTAAACAGAACCCAGAAACCTGCTTTCAGCCAGCCTGGATCTCAGAGCTGGAGTCGCAACAAAGTTTCAAATACAAAAGGTAAACAAAACCCAGAAACCTGCTTTCAGCAGCCGAGGTCTCAGAGCTGGAGC
>NW_005367314.1:632568-682522 GCF_000412655.1 Myotis brandtii
ACTCTGTGAGTGACAGGGGGGAGCTCCTCAACCCCCTGATCGGCCCTGCTCTGTGCGTGACAGGGGGGCACTCCCCAACCCCCTGATCGGCCCTTCTTTGTGTGTGACAGGGTACGGAGCTCCAACCCCCCTGATGGGCCTTGCTCTGTGTGTGACAGGGGGCAGCGCCCCAACCCCCCTGATGGGCCCTGCTCTGTATGTGACAGGGGGGGTGCCACAACCCCCTGATCTGCCCTGCTCTGTGCGTGACAAGGGGTGGTGCTGCAACCTCCCCATCTACCCTGCCTTGAGTGTGACAGGGGGAGGCGCCCCAACTCCCCAATCGGCCCTGCTCTGAGCCTGACCAGGGGCTGCAGGGCAGGCATGTAGGGATTGGGCCTGCCCTCTGTTACCCGGGAGTGGGCCTAAGCCAGCAGGTCATTATCTCCCGAGGGGTCCCAGACTGTGAGAGGGCACAAGTGGGGCTGAGGGATATCTCTCCCCCGCCAGTGCACAAATTTTTGTGCACCGGGCCTCTAGTTTATATATATGAAGGCATTTTAAGTAGCATGGGTTGACTAACAAAAGATTAATTTAGGATGCAGACAGTAGAAAGAATCACTATAAGTATTAAAACACTAGAGGCCTGATGCACAAAATTTGTGCAAGAGTAGGCCTTTCTTCCCCCGGCTGCTGGCACTGGCTTCCCTCCAGCACCCAGGACCCTGGCATCCCTCGCAGAGGGAGGCCCTGCCCACCCACCGCAGCCCACCAGTTGGTGGCCTGGGCATCCCTCTTTGGGGAGATCATGGAGCCCCCCGATTGATCGCCCCACTGGCCAGTGGCCTGGGCCATCCTCTGCAGGGGGATCATAGGGTGATGGACAGGCCCCTGACCAATTGCATCGCACCCACCTTGGCTGGCCTGGCGCCAGTAGATTTATAGCATGGTTCCGGATGGTTGTCCCACATTTGGCCATTTGGTCAATTTGCATATTACGCTTTTATTATATAGGATAAGCTAAATCATGCTCTATGAAATAGAATTGATAGGTACATTAAAAGTTTATCTTCAGCTCTAGCACCATGATCTTATACAAAGGTTTAGAACATTCCACTAGATATGTCTAAAGCAAACTTTGGGTGGAAATATCTGTGAATATTTCCTATCTTATTTTCCAACATGCTATGCCTATCTATAAGTCTATCTACATAGAGATGATAGAAGATAGATAGATAGATAGATAGATAGATAGATAGATAGATAATATTTATCCAACTTGATTTTTATCTGTGGTAGTGTAAGGAGCATGGAAAGACCTTTTTCTCCACTCATTTAGAGTTGGATTCTTTGATGCTTAAGCAATCTTTTGATGAATTCCTGATTGCCCCATCTGTAAATCTTGTGGGAAGGAGTTGGCCTGGTATTTACTCTGTCATATTTAAAAATTCCATATTTGTAGTTTGTGTTCTCTGCAAATTTAGCTGATGTTTATCAACCTTGAGGCAATTGTGGTCTGGCTATCTTTTTAAGTGAGTAATAGAGAAATTACTGATTTCTTAAGCTTTTTTTGTTGTTATTGCAGGGTTAATACAGACTTAAGCAATTTTTACTTGCTATATCACTACCACAAGCAAAAATCAAACTAGATTTTTATCCTTATTCTGACCTTTTCAAATATAGCCTGCTCAGCAAAATAGATGTATTACAATAAAAAATAATTATATACTTCTTTACCAAAATCTTGAGAATAGACAACTTTTCTTAGGTGATTTCAACCTATGAATCTATTTCTTGATGCATTGCTAGTAAACAAAAAAGGCAATTATGAAAATAACCTGATTTTCTATGTTGTATATGAAATATATGTATCATAGATGTCTTTTCCTTTTTAAGTTTATTTTTTATTGTTGATACTATTACAGATGTCCCCTATTCCTCCCTCTCGCTTCTCACCTCCAGTCAGACCCCACTGCACCGCAGGCTTGCACCACACTATTGTTTGTGTTCATGGGCTACACACATATGCATATAAATTCTTTGGTTTGTTTCTTCCTGTTCTCCAACCCCTCTCCCCTCTAAGATCTGTCAGTCCATTCCATGTATCTGCCTCTGGACCTATTTTGTCCATCAGTTTATTTTGTTCATTAGATCCTACATATAAGTGAGATCATGTGGTATTTGTCTTTCTCGGACTGAATTATTTCACTTAGCGTAATGGTCTCCAGGTCCATCCATGCTGTTGCAAGGGATAAGAGATCGTTCTTTTTTACAGCTACATAGTATTTCATTGTGTAAATTGTACCACAGCTTTTTTTATCCACTCATCTACTGATGGGCTGTATTGTAGAATTTTATAATTGCTGTATTTTTAAGGTGAACACTTTTTTTATTATCTCTTTATACCTCTTTTATGTTATTGTGTGTGTGTGTGTGTGTGTGTGTGTGTGTGTGTGTCTTTACATTCATGTTACTCCTTGGTAAAATGAGATTCATAATTTGTAATCCACACAAATGGATTAAAAAAATGAGATAATAGGTTACATGTTTAAGTTTGTGTCTAAACCTGTGTCTGTATACTAACTAATTTTACTAATATCATTTAGGCAAAATGAAGTAAACATTTTCAATTCAACAAAGTGATGGCTTTTTCTTATCTCTCACATTCTCTCTCTTACTCTTCATTTTTCCACGTTGGCTTGTATGCATAATGCCTAACCTCCAATTGATACACTTAATTGCCTTTTGGATGGAATATTTGCTCTCTTATCCAGAGTAACAATATAGATAAGGGAGTGGAGGAAATCATTTGGTACAACTTAAAAGTGATAAAGATTAAATTAAAAAGTAAATTTTTAAAAGTCTTCATTGTTAAGATTCACCAAGTTGGTGCAGATGTCTTCACTTTGCTTTCAGGGTTGGACACTGATCATATTAAGTTGTATTTAACACATTAAGAAGTTTGCTATAAAGTTGGGAGTTCTTTGATAATTCAATCTCCAAATGTCATTCAAGAGCCCCAAGATCAGACTTTTGAGTTGCTTCTACGGCTTTCCACTTTCTTCTGTAAGGAGATCCAGGAAGAAGAATAGCCTATAATGTTCACCATTTAAGTGGGGATATTTGAAATTCACTAAAAGTTTTCATTTTCAACTCTAAGCCCTTTAGAGCATTCCATAGTCCATTTAGCATAACTTCATCTGTTAGTACTTGTTCTGTTCCAATGCCAAACTCTAGTCACACTGAATTTTTTCATTTCTCAAATCATATCATGCTCTTGTTTACAAATTACTTCACTGCAGTCTAGACCACTCTTTCCCACACATTCTTCTTCCCTTTGTGTGGCCAACTCCTACTCATCCTTTACACTCTAGCTTAGGTTTTCTAAGGGAAATCTAGGCAAGTTAGGTTTTTAACTCCTTGATATCACCTCTGAAGAATCATGTGTCTCTCCTACCAATATTTTATTAAAATTACTTGTTTGTTATTGGTTTTATTCACTATATATGAGATCCACAAGATGAGACACTGCAAAGGGAGGCAGAAGTAGACAGGAAACTTGTAATTAAAGTTAATTTGAGAAAAAATGCCTTTTTATGCTTTGTCAATATGGAAATGAAATTTAGGCAGAACTCTGAGGAAGAAGAAGAAACTCCACAATATGACCTGAAAAGAATATATGCAGGGAGAAATCACTAGTAGGAACACTGCTTCTAAGAATAGTAAATATTAGGGTTGAATTTCCAGTTGGTTACTGCTTGTATATGACTTAATTTTTTTTTTTACTAATTCTATTATGTTGCACACTTCTGTGTTGATGTGCACTGGAAATTAGAAGAGAGAATGGGCTTTGTTCCACACCACAGCTAATGTTGACCCATAGATAGAATGGTAGCTGCAGGTACACAGAGTGATTGCAAGGAGCTAATGACAGGGGAGAAGTAGCTTGCAATATGAAGTAACAAATGAGAAAATGAGAGAGGACCCTCTTCCTCACTTCCCTTTGTGGAGATTAAAAAAGAGTGCATCTCAGAGGGAAGGCAAGGGAGGGTAGATGGATGGGAAATAATAACCAAAGACAATCATGGGAGATAATCAACCATGGACACAGACAATAGGGTGGTGAAGGCCTGGGGCCTGCAGGGGCAGGCTGGAGGTAGTCAATGGGGGAAAGATGGGGACATATGTAATACTTTCAACAATAAAGATTTTTTTTAAAGAGTGCATTTAAAATGCCCAACAGCAACAGTAAATGATCTTGGAGGTGGATAAGTATGAATCACATTTCTAAAATCCTTGTTTTTTGACTAGCAAAGTAAATTTAAGCATTGGCTCATTGGATTTCTTCAAACTGTCCGTTGTTATTTTCACCATTTCTGGAAAGTTTTCAGCTATTGTCAGTTTAAATGTTGTCTCTGACCTTCTCTTCTGCTTGCAAAAATCTAATTAGACACTGCATTTTCCATGTGTTTTCATTTCTTCTTTCAATTTACTTCCTCTTTATCGCTCATATAAATTCCAGATAGTTATTTGGGTTTATTTCCTAGATTTCCAATTTTCTTTATAGCTGTGTCTAATCTGTTATAAAACTCATCCACTTAGTTTTCTACTTAAATTATTGTATTTTTACTTTGAAGAGGGTTTTTTTTTACTTTTTTTTTCAAATATGTATGGTCTTTATTCATATTTTGAACTTTATTTTTTTGCCTTGTATGTGTCAGTTTTACTTCTTAATTAACTGAGAAGCACCTTAACATGTGTCCCCTCTTCCCCCTTTCACAGACACCTGGGCTGTTTCATTGAAAATCTGAAGTCAGCCTTATCAGCAAGATGGAATTCACTGGAGGGCTGAGAAAATCCTCGTCATTTCTCAGAGGCTACTGTTTGTGGTCTTCTCTGGAAAGAAGTTCTGTTTTTCTACAGATAAAAGTTTGTATTTTCCACCATAGTATACAAAATGTTAAGGGGAAGCACTTATGTTTTCTAAATAATATTTTTTCATACAACCAAAGATAAAACAATAAATCTTGAAAATACCAAAGAAATACAAACACTTGATGATTTTGACAATGAATTTTATTATGTTGAGAGTCACATTTATATTTCCATACCATCAAATCAATAGACAAAACATTTTCTTTGAAAATACATAAAAGTATCTTAAAGTTAAAAACATAATTATTTAAATTAAATTATGAGACTCTATTTGTACATAATAAATAAGTATTAACCAGCAAGAATTTTTTGCTGTTTTGAGGAAGAGAGTTCTAATTCAGGATTCTGGTGATTCAACACAGAATAGCACAAGGCCAACAGTGACAGGACAATATGAGAAGTATTAAAAGTAGGATTTGTAGCTTAACTGGATATTCTGTTTGTTTTTAATTTTGCTAAATCAAGCAACCTCAATCAAAATAAATCAACTTTCATCAAGATAATTCTCTAATATATTATTTAATATCTAAAATAAATCATTATACTCTCCAATCAACAATTCTCCTTTCCCATTTTCCAAATTGATGCACAAATATTACTCTATTTGATGTTTAAATAAATACATAAATATTAAATAAGTGAATAAGTTACACTTGAAAATAATTTACGTGACGATGGAAAACATTGAATTGCTCGCACATGTCCTCACATCTCAGTGAGGTGAAATGGTGACTGGTCCTTTTTCTCCAGGTTAGGAATAAAGAAGAAAGAAGGCGCAGTTAAAAGGGACTCATGGATCTTGGCTGGCAGACTAAGGTTGCAATATTTAACCCCTCTCCCAAAAGATAAAATAAATACAGGATTTCCAACTAAGTTTGAATTTATAGTAAGCAATGAGTTGTTTTGTTTTTGTTTTGTTTTGTTTTTTAAATAAGTGTGTTCTAGATATAGCATGGGACATTGAAAGAAGCTCTTCATTGTTTTACCTAATATTCAAATCTAATCGGGCATCCTATATTTCACCTGACAACTCTATGCCAGACCCACACAGTATGTGAAGCACTAAAGTAGATTTGTTTGAAGTTTCATTGGCATCTTTACTGAGGAATTCTTGGAAACCTGGGAAAGTGCTGTTCTTTTTTGTTCTTTTTCTCATGGCTCTTTATTCTCAGCTCTGAAAATAAATAAATAAAATGTAAAGATGAGCAATGTTCTAACAGGAGTAAAGTATGGTCCTTATATTTAATACAGAAACTAATATAATCTTAAATAGTCATATGTTAGAAATGTTCTATACTTTCAACTATCAGAAGAAAGACCAGATAAGTCATCCTCCAAAGCAGGACACTTCTGAGACTGAAACAGAATCATAATAATGGCACAGGGACCAGGCATAAACCCAGACTTCCCTGGACAAACTGAGATGTGTGGTCTTCCCAGTCATGAGTTACAATAAACTCTCTATTGCTGATATTTATTTTGAATTAAAGAGGCAGCTACCTAAAAATATTTTTGGCAGCAGCAGGAAATTTATAAGCTGACTTTTGGACTGTATATCTCAGGATAAATGAAGAATCTAAATTAAAAACAACAACAACAACAACTTACTCCTCTAAAAATATCTGCACAACCTTCTGCACCCAGTGTTCCTCGGGGTCCAGGCAGAGCAACGTTTCATTCTTTAACTTTACACTGAAATGAGAGAGAGATGATTAAAATCAACATTTAGCAGTTTCAGGCACCCCTTTGCCATTCGGGTCATTGTCCCTTAAGTACGGGCATGAAATCTAAGTCAAAAGCAATTTAGAGCTATGAATCATGGAAGCTATCATACTTAAATGACATTCATACCCAGAATATGTCCTTCTGTTTAACCCACTACTGTATTCCTGGTACCTAGAACTTTGTTGGATGCTTCCACCTTCCTCAGTACTAGGTTAGCTAAAGTAAGATATCTAATCACTTTTGAAAGTACTTACATGATTTCTGAATTTGCACAGTGTGGTCCACTCTCAATCACTCTCAGTTCCCTGATAAGCTTGGGGTGGAAAGGTGTAGAGTGCAAACCAATGCACTGGCATCGAAGTTCTGTTTCTATTATCGGCAGAACTGAAGCTGTGGGAAAAATAAAACAATCATAGACTGATTTCAACAACAGGGAGGGCTCTGCTAGCTACTCCCTCTTTAATCCCAATGTGATAACTTGGTGACTGTGTGTTTTACAAACATCGCATCTTTTGCAAACTCATTCCAGAAATTGAAGGCTGGATATTCTCCTTGCCTCTGACATCAGTTTTTCTTCAGTTTTAAAAATAGTCATTCCTCATAACATTGGATATCTTTCTACATAAAGACTGGAGTTGTCTTTGTGCAATGTTGACATCTTTATGATACTTTTTTTTTCTACTAGATATTTCATAATCCTCTGTGATACCACAGTGCTATTTGTAGTATGCAAACTAAGATTCACCAATAGGGAAATTGCCTTCAGAAAGAATTAATATAAATATATAAATGAGTTTCACAGAAGTGTCTTATATCTCAACACAATCCTCAATGCTTGAGAGAAAAAATAAAGAAACTATATATCATAAACATTCTAAACTGTATTTGTTTCATAAAATGAATCCCGAGAAGACCTATATTCTGTCAGGGTGTCCTTAAATCAAACGAGAATTGATAACTATCTGAAGATTTTCAGTAAAATAGTACACGGTGTAAAATTATCTGAATTATCTTGCTCAATATTAATTTATATTATAGGTAACTGTGGCTCCCAATAAGATACACTCTAACTTATACAGACGGGATTGTCTTTGTGCAATGTTGACATCTTTATGATACTTTTTTTTTCTACTAGATATTTCATAATCCTCTGTGATACCACAGTGCTATTTGTAGTATGCAAACTAAGATTCACCAATAGGGAAATTGCCTTCAGAAAGAATTAATATAAATATATAAATGAGTTTCACAGAAGTGTCTTATATCTCAACACAATCCTCAATGCTTGAGAGAAAAAATAAAGAAACTATATATCATAAACATTCTAAACTGTATTTGTTTCATAAAATGAATCCCGAGAAGACCTATATTCTGTCAGGGTGTCCTTAAATCAAACGAGAATTGATAACTATCTGAAGATTTTCAGTAAAATAGTACACGGTGTAAAATTATCTGAGTTATCTTGCTCAATATTAATTTATATTATAGGTAACTGTGGCTCCCAATAAGATACACTCTAACTTATACATTTATATTAAATATATGCATACTACAGAGTATAAATGATAAGAACAGAATGTCTGTATTAATCAAACACTATACTTTTCTAATCGTTATATAGATACAGCCTAAAAAAATTAAAACTTCAATTTAATTAATTGCCGCTAAATGACTGCAAAGATTATTTTCTATTCCTGAACAAAAAAAATATTTGTTTGTTTTTAATCAAAGCATTAAGGATAATCTTACCATCTAAGGATCACATTTAAACCCAGGAAAACTGGATTGGAAAGATGTGCTTACCTTCGCACAGAGCTGCAGAAAGCACGAAAGCTGCCAGGAGAGCGACGGCCAGCTTGGAAGTCATGTTTATGGCAAGGTGGTTTCTTATGGGCTCTTCTCTTAGATGCTGGTGAGCTCTGTTGTCCTCAGGGACTTGTGCTGGATGAAGAGTACCCCTGGCTTTTTATATTCTCTCAACAGCGAGAACTGTGCACGCTCATTCCTGTATTAGGTCAGAGGAAATTCCACAACCTGGAGCTTTCCGGTCACTCTTGGTGAACATACCTGAGTCACCAGACTTCTCTCATTGATTTCTTATCTAATTTTCTGCACGATTGAACTTTTATTGGATCTTTAAAATAATTTAATTTCATTCAAAAGCATGTTTGCTTTAAAATATTTTTAAACAGTGAAGCGTCTCAGTTTGATACAATTGTCAGTTGTATTCCTTCATACTTAATAAATAACTTTATCATAGTACCATCTGCCAGCTGTTAGAGTAAGCTCACTTGTGATTATTCTTTTATGGCACGTTGGTTTCTTTATGTAAAGTATATGTGCTGTGATGAGAGAGGAGATACTCCAGTTGACCACTTTTATTGGGGACACATTTTATGAGCAGTTGTTTTCTAAGAGTTTTGGACAGTTTCTGCTCTCAAGGAACAAAGTACAACTTTTCCAAAGATTTGGTTTTCTAATGTATACTTAACAGAATGAAAGTTGTGCCTTTTCATCCATCTCACAAATATTTATCAAGTAACTTCTCAGTAATGTGGGAATCTAGAGCTGGATAAGACAAAGTACTTGTTCTTAAAGGGTTTGGTCTATCAGAAGAAGAAAGCAACATTAGGGACCTGACAATATTAAATATGTTTTTATTGATTTCAAAGAAGAAGGGAGAGGGAGAGAGAGATAGAAACATCAATGATGAGAGAGAATCATTGATGGGCTGCCTCCTGCACACCCCCTACTGGGGATTGAGCCCACAACCCAAGTATGTGCCCTTGACTGGAATCAAACCCAGTACCCTATAGTCTGCAGGCAGATGCTCTATCCACTGAGACAAATCAGCTAGGGTTCCTCTTGCTTTTAATTCTACTATTTCAGGAACTTGATTGTTCTTTTATTTATTTAATATATGTTGATTATATGTTAATGCCAAGTATTATAGTAGGAGATGTGATTACTATGTAAATAAGATATAATCTCTGATTTCAAAGATTTTGCAGTCTGGTGCCAGATACGAACAATTAGTGACACAAGCAACTACAGTTTTGAGGAATTTATAAACAACCTCAAAGCTACGACCTAAAATTGATAATGAGCAGAAGTAAAACCAATGGGGTGGGGAGAAGGGGTGGCTGCCTTGCTTATGGAGGAAAAAAGCCAGTAAAAGGTAATGAGAATTAAGAGAACATGGTCCATTTGGGTCCTTGACATTGTTGAGCATTGTATGAAAAACAGTGTATGGAATGAGGAGAGGAAAAAGTTGAAGCCAGATATGTAGGCAAGACCTGGATCTTAAAGAAAATTGACCGCTTCTTTGCTTCAGTAATATCGGTTTGTTCAGCAAGGACATACTCTCCTATGGACAAACCTGACGGACTGGTTCAGTCCCTCATCATCAGGACACAATCTAGTGGCACCACACAGATGCTCAGAGTTCTGACGATTTGCAAACTTCTCAACCTCTCAGGGTTGCCTTTGTATTTTTTTCTGAGTCCTGCTGACATAGGCACCTCCTTGCCATCCCAATTCCATCTCCTCATCTCCTCCTTTTCTCCTCTCAGGGTATCACTTGCATCATGATACCAACCTTAGAGGTTGAGCTAATGAGTTCCATTTAAACCAGATGCTCACTTTTTTAAAACAATGGAGCATTAACTAATAAGGCAAACCAACCTCTTTGCTGTTGTTCATTTCTCACAATGTAGCCTTGATGCATTCTGTCCTCAGACTCTCTTCATCAGAGGGAATAGTGAACAAAAACAAAATAACCACTTCTGTAACGGTAACCCTTTGAGACACTGCACAGTAAGTAGAATGACTAAATGGGGTTAAAGAGAGAAAAGGGCTTATTATCCAATTTGAAAAAAAAAATGCTTCTTTTAAATAGAGCAGAATGGAGTGAAAAGTTTAACAAAGCTGCACATAAATACAAATGATATTTTATTACCCACCAGGGATGAATGTAAACTTTAAGGAACTATCAACCAGGAAGCTGTTTAAGTTCTTACCAGTTCCTGAAACACGAGAAGCACTTAACAGATGAACATTCAGAGATTTTCACCATAGTCATGGGATCAAAGCTATCATCCAAGAAAGGAAAGAGCTCAAGAAAAAGTCAAGACAAAGATGGGCATTTACTTTTTCCACATCTAGAAGTAACTCTTCCTTTTCCATCAAACTCCCCACAAGAAAACTGAATGTCTTTTTGGTATTTTGAGCCACCTAGGGAACCCACCCTCCTTCATATACGTGTTTTAGAATTAGGGCGTTTTTGTAAATCCAAACAAAGTTGTATTCACATAACAAAGCAGAATGGCTTTTAAGTGAGATGAACTTAGGTCTAAATCTTGTCCCATGATTATTAATCAAGAGACCTTGAACAAGCTGATCTATCTTGATATTATAATGCTGCTGCATAAATCTGAACCACATTTCTTAATCCAGTAGTTAAGTCTCAACTTAAACCTGGAATTTTTTTCTCCTTTTGAGGAAATTAGTCTCAGCTCAGACATCCCTGAGGTTAAGAGAACCATAGACAAATGCTATATATATCAATGAGTTTGCCTTATAATGTTGTTACTGCTAATATCATAAATATAAAATGCCTTTCCCCTAAAATTTTAGTCAACAAAACTCAGAGTGAGCTGAAAGATTTAAAACATATTCTTACTTTTTGCTGAGTATATGTCTATAAAAAATTAATCTGCTCTAGGACATTTCAGTTCCATCTTTAAATTCAAATTTCTTGAGTTAATAATTTATAAAAATACCAAGCAAACTTGAACCATGCTGCTATAGTTGTCATACTCTTTAAAGAAAAATCATTTTCCAAAGTCTTGACAAGTTGGAGAATCAAACAGCTAAATGCATTGGTTTTGACCCATGTCCAGTGTAGGTGTTGGGGAAAGACAAACCTGCCTTCAAGCCTAGCTTCATCACTTATTAGACAAATGATCATGGAATTTTTTAAATCTCATTGAGTCTTAGTTTCCTTATCTGTAAAATGGGAATAATACCAGTTCCATAGGATCACAGTGAGAGTTAAATGAGGGCCTGTATAGAAAATGCCAGGAGTGGGACCTGGCACATAAAAGATATACAATAAATGTCACTTGTCATTAAAGTCATATTGAACTTTGCCTGGAGTAGGAGAACCATATTTCTTTTTAAAAGCTGACCAATCATAAAGTAAATGTGTATTGGCACAACATATCCCCTAAAGTTTACATCTAACTGCTTTTATTTCAGTTGTAGATCTTTCTGGTTTTGTGAATAATAATGCAATTCACATTCGTGTGTTAAAAAAAAGTACTGTGCAGATAACACAGAGAAATGAGTAACATTTCCAATTCTATCTCCAAAATCAATGGAGATTTTGAGATGGAGTTTGAAGGATGGAATTGGAGAAAGAGACTGGTTGTGTAAACAGGTGTTTATTATAGACTTGGAATATTTAAGATCAGCCTGTCTTCAAAAAAAAATCAAATGCAAATATTTATTTGTAATTATTTTTTTCTTTGTTAAACTTATAAAACAAAGTTTTATACACCTATTTTCTTTGTTAGGTTTATACTAAAACCATTTAGAGATTGTATATGCCAATGTTTACAATAAAAGATGTCTTCGAAATGACAACAATTATATATTACTTGTCACTAGGATTTCTTTTGTGTGAAGTAAAGACCATAGGAAATGAAATCACTTGGCAGAAGGGGAAGTTGCTATTTTAGAAATGACTGGACTTATATGTGGCTTTAATTCTATCTTGAAATAAACAAGATCCATGCAAGCAATTGAGTCAAGTTATGGGAGAAAAAAATAAAGTATTTTAAATATGCTGATTCAAAGTGGTATAATTTTATAAGCATATTTTTTTCTTTTTTAAAAAGTTATTTTATTATATTGATATTTTGTTTTTATAGACATGTAATAACGTAAAAAGCTGAGCTGAGATTAAACTTAGCAATTTAGATAAAGTAGCTTAAGTGAAAAAAACATCTTATGTTGTAATTCCTATATTGTGTCTCTCATAACTCTCCTTCTTAAAACTTTGATTGTTTTAAAGGTTTCGTTTTAAAATATGACCTTCATTTTAACTTCTTCACTTTGGCATTAGGGATTGTTGACGTATTTAAGACACATTTTAACCATAATACAAACTCCACGTTGGTGGATTCCGTTAAAGAGAAGAGCACTCAACCCACTTGGGTGCTTGTTTGTTGATATATGTCTCACCCACTTGACTGGAAATCCCATGAGGTCAGAGACCATGTCTGCCCTATTTATACTATGTGCCAGGTCCTGGCCCAGAGCTTGCACTCTACAAACACTTCTTGCATGAAAGTACAAATCCCCCACTTCTCAGAACCTTTCACAAGAGCAATATCAACAAAAGGAAGAGAAAATGCTTATCGTTGTCTATTTTTGTTCTCCCACAAAGATAATTGCTTTATTGACATGGACCCAGAAGAGTTTAGTATGGAAACTACAGTTTTACATCATGCTCTCACTTAGTGGTGCATAGATAAACTATTAACCAGTCCAGCCAGGCAGCAATTTCTTCCCTGGGTGAACTAATGGTACAATCTCTTCTAGGCTGCCCTGGGGCTGGCATAGGAGGTACCATAGTGCAGGCAGGTAAGGTGTGGAGAGCTGCATGCACCACTACCAGTGACTGGCACTTGCTGATAGAGAAGGGCTCTGCTCCTTCCTTCTTCCCCTCGCCTGTGTTTCAAGGACTGTGGAGCAACCAGAAGATGGTATTTTCAGAAGCCAATGAGTGAACATGAATGGGTGTCCACAGATTTAGTCTAATTAACCTAGGTGCTAAGGCTAAAACAAACATAGCAGCTTTTCTCTGCAGTATCAACTCAATGGTTCTTAACTTTTACATTTTATGTTAACTACTTAATCATTTGAAAATATAATGAAAGGTGTGTGTCCTCTTCTGACCCCTAAGTCCACTTAAGCCAAAATGTACAAAGTTCTACATCATGTTTC
Organism: Myotis brandtii; assembly: GCF_000412655.1. Lineage (NCBI taxonomy): Eukaryota > Metazoa > Chordata > Mammalia > Chiroptera > Vespertilionidae > Myotis > Myotis brandtii. The sequence goes on from NW_005367314.1 coordinate 646,219, forward strand.
AGGAAGTTGACTGACCTCCATTAAAGACTCTTAAGGAGTAAGATCAATAAAGAGTAAATTGGAGACATGGTACTTGAAAATAACTAGTGAATCCCGAGTGAAAGAGAAATGATGCTCTGTCTGCTGCTTACTGTCCCTGGATGTGTCCAGGACAGAGACTTCAGAAAAAATTCTTGAAGTCCTCAAAAGAGAAGGTAGAGACGGATAAGGGAAAGGATGACTAGGAGGAAGAGACTCTTCATTTTCCATGAATTCAAGATATCATTGACCTTTAGTTTTCTTGTCATACACAAGAGTAACACCCAAAACCATCCCAAAAGAAAACTGAGTACTACTTTCAACTGAGGCAATCTCTTTAGCTAATCGGCTAAAAGGCAGTGCCAGGCAGTAAAGGTAGCTGAGGTGGAGGGTGAAATTTTAGTCCTTTCATAATTCCCTTGAAGTCACCAAATAGATATATAATTGGAGAAAAAAAACTGTGTGATGTTTTCACATAAAAAGAAAACAAAATTAGATATCGCTTCTCCACCTTTTGGCTAAGATCAAGTATAAAAAGAAAACAAAATTAGAAAATAATTCAGATTGTCTATGGGTTTAGAGATGTGGGCAGTCTCTCAGAATTCCCCAAATGTAGGCAAAATAAAGCTATAAAGCTTCTTAATCCATTTGTATGTAATCTGGGGCCCTTTATTATCTGATTTTCAGATTTGAGTCCCTTATGTGTCTTGGTAGTTTATATTTCCAACTAGTATAATTTATTACTTTCCACATCTCAAGTGCTTTCTTTCTGGACTGCATCAGGTTACTCATCAAAATTAAATCTCTTCTTGTGGTCCCTAAACCAGGAAGGAGGAAATCACCACTTACAGAATCTAGTGGGGTTTTGAAACAAAGGAAAACTGTCTACTCCGAACCTGTTGGGTGAGCTTTGTATGAACGTTCTTTTCTCCAACTGAAGGGGATGGACCTGGAAAGCACCACTGGCACCATCTTCTACACAGTGAGAAATAAAAGCAAAATGGGCAAGAGGAGAGAGTGGATAAAAATTACACGCCCAGCCAGAAAAGCAAGACCTTGAAAGCATACACTAAGGAGACCCAAAGAAAATTGATACAGGTATTAGAGAGCCAAGGTTAATGGGGAGAATGAAAATGGCACTTTTTTTCTGAGCTTGACTTACTTAGACTTTAGCAATAAGGCAGAGTGGCCTCACTCAAGAATAATTGTACTAACAGGATTTTATTACTAAGTACATCATATGTGTTATTTTTGTAATATTCACAATAACCCTATATTTGTGTATTATTTATTCCCATTTAACAGATGAGGAAATAGACTCAGGTTAAGTAACGTGCAAAGGGTCACCCAGCAAGTAGGAGACAGAGTTAGGATTTGAACCTAAGCAGAGTCCAGAGACTCTGGGTCTCCTCCAAGTTTTTCTCATGTGTCTGTAATTCTCACAGACTTGGTGTTTAGCACATTTCCCTGCGTTCTCCCTCCCTCTCCTGCCTGAGAAGGATTAGAAGGCTGGAGAAGAGGATCTTGAGACAGTGGGGGAGAGGACAACATATAATCCAGTAGAAGAACTAACCCTTCCTCCTGTCAAGGCCTCAGTTTTCTCATTGGTAAAATGAGGGAATTTGTTTCCACAGCCCCTTCTGTCTGGTGTATTATTGTAAGAAGCACAGCATATATGGAATAGATGGAGAACTTTCTCTGGGAAATGTGACCATTTGTGCCAGGAAAGAACACTTGAGATGCAGCTAAACTTCAAGAGAACTTGCACTTGCCCAAACAAACAAAAAGTCTCAGTTGCAAGATTCTCATCAACTGGGAGAAGGTCCTTAACTTTAAATTAAGGGCTTACTGCAGAAAGAGCCTAGAATTGAATGTCGTGGGGATGGTGAGAGGTACCATCAGACTCCTATCCCCCACCCCCCAAAATGAGAGGAAATGCTTCCTGTGCTCTTTGCTCTCTTGACAGTTTCCTCTTACTTGGTTTCCTCATGACTTTTAGGTAAGTTTCAACTGTTGACCCTTTATTGTGAAACAGGTCATGTGGTGGGAGTTGGAAACATTTTTTCAAAGAAACAAAGCCTCCTGTGGTTTGCTTGAGAGAAAAACATCAAATTCAATGCATACCTCTTGAAAATATGTTATCCATCCATTCAACAGATATTTACAGAGCACTTTCTATATCGCAAGCAATTTTCTAGTTGCTTAGGAAATGTTAATGAATAATATGAATAGAAATGCCTACACATAGGAATGTTTTAGGTTGATAAATGTTATGTTTTTAAAAAGTAAAGAAGGCAGGGGAATCAGGGTGTCCGGAGCGTGAGGAGATGAGCAGATTATAGCATTAGGGAGTCCAGGGAAGCATCCTTGAAAGGTCAAAATTGAGCAAAGAATTAAGGGTTATAGGAATTAACTAAGTGGTTATGTGGGTGAATATTTCAAGCAAAGTGACAGCCTGAGGTAATAGTTTGAATTGGGAACTGGGTTGTTATTTGAGGAACAGTAGGAGGCCACGTACCTGGGTGGGACGGGGTCCGGAGAATGAATAGGAAAGGAGAACAGAGAGTAATGGGCTAGACACTTGACGAAGTGTCTAAATAAACTAACATTAAAACGTTACTTGGGTATGGGACAATTGTTGCTTAATTAAGCACTTCCAAGTCCTGAGTGGAGCTTCTCAATCAGACCGCACAGTTGCCTGAAGTGGTGGTTATTGCTGGTGGTGCAAAGAAGACAGAGGCAGGAAGGGAGGGTAGAGGGTGAGGGGTATATAATAGATTAATATTTCTTGTATTCCAGTCACTGTATTAGGTTCTTTTTAAAAATAATAATTGTATGTGCTTAAAGTAGCATGATAATTTCATATACATGTAAGTGAAATGATTATTATAGTTAAGCCCTTTAACATATAATTTTCTCTCAGAGTTACCATTTTTTGTGTGATGAGAGAACCTGAAATCTCTTAGCAAATTTCCAGTATTCAAATATGGTATGATCAATTATAGTCATCATGCTATATATTAGATCTCTGCTTTTCTATTCACAAAAACTCATGAAGCTGGTCTTTGATGTGATCACTGAATAAGGTCACATTCTCAGTCAGAGAGCTATTGGTAGGATTGAAAGCAGAGATACTAAATATTCAGCCTGAAACTTTTTATCCTAGCTTGGACACGGAGCCTGAATGCACTATGAAGTGTCTTTCTTTTATTCTACTGCATAAAATCTTTTCTCCAGTGTTATCATAATAATAAAAGGTTAAGAAGCATCACGACCAAACGACCAGTCACCATGAGGTGCATGGAGCACCTCTCAGGCCCAGCGCCCAGCCTGGCGCCTCCTCGCAGCAGGGGGAGGTGGCAGGCGGGGTGCCTCCTCCCGTGATTTCAATTGCGCGCTGGGCCTCTAGTTGATATATAATTGACATACATCACTGTATAAGTCTCAGGTATACAGCATAATGTTTTGGCTTATATGTAGTGAGAACTATTTTTAGTAACAAGAATTTATTGCAATACATTGCAATGTATTTGTACAATCTTATAAGTATAATTTACTAAATATAGGCAGTTGATTTATTTTTAAGTCTTATACTCCTATTTTGATAGTTTCTCTTCTTCTTCCTCCTCCTCCTTTTTCTTTCTTCTCACCTCCTTTCTTCAATATACTGATATTCTTAAAAGAAACAGAGAGAGAAAAAGAGAGAAAGGGAGAGAGAGAGGCTCGGGCTCACCTTGATCTTTGCAGGGCTTTGTGGAGGAACCCTACAGCATAGGAAAGCACTACCTCCATTCATAAATATATCATGGTGAAAGAAAAAGAAATTTTGAGAAAATAAGATATTTTATCTTTTCTGTGATAAGTGTTCTAGATGTGGGTCTTAAGCTCTGCATAGATTCCATCCTGGATGCTTTCGGAGTCTTGCAGCTTGGGAAGGGAATGTGTAGTGAGCTCTATGGGTCGCCCTTAATCATATCTAGGTGTAGAAAGGTTTCTAAGTGCAAAAGGCTAATAAAAGAAAGCCTTGTGATATCCAGTGTGTCCCAATACAAAGCCCCACCTTGTGGTCAGAGGGTAGCATCACCACACTCCAGTCTGCAAACTTGCCTAAAAGGTGGGGCTGGGAGAGTTTCAGGAAGTGCAGCCAGGGTTTTAGGCTTCACGGGGTCTGTCCCTTGGCTTTTTTCATTCCTTAGGAACTGTGTCAGTTCACTTGCTCATTTCCTGTGCGGTGTGTGTGTGTGTGTGTGTGTGTGTGTGTGTGTGTGTGTGTGTGTTGAGGATTGGGGGCAGTCTGTCCCTCTAATCATTTGTTTAGAATGGGGAGAAGTGAAAGGAAGGAAAAGGAAGGATGAGAAAGTAGATGAGAAAGAAAGAAATGAGGGAGGATTGTAGGACACCTGTTTTTCTCTTCAAAAAGCAGGCATTTCCTTAATGCCACGGATCATTAAAATGATCACATCAAAATATCTTTGGAATATAGCAATATGATGTATGATGGTACATTGCACATCGTACATAGCTTTTTAAAAAAATGTGGTAAAAAATATGATATAAAATTTAGGATCATAACCATTCTTTATTTTTTTTACACATTGACATCCTTTATTGGTAGTATGTAGCCATTATGCCAAAATTCAGCCATCAATTACAACTTCATTTCCTATCCACAATTACTGAGAATATATTTTACTTCAGATGGGACATATAGGCAGAGTGCCAAAAGTTAAAGTATAACCTTGAAGTCTTTTTTTTAAAAAATATATTTCATTGATTTTTTACAGAGAGGAAGGGACAGAGATAGAGAGTTAGAAACATCGATGAGAGAGAAACATCGATCAGCTGCCTCCTGCACATCTCCCACTGGGGATGTGCCCGCAACCCAGATACATGCCCTTGACCGGAATCAAACCTGGGACCTTTCAGTCCGCAGGTCGACGCTCTATCCACTGAGCCAAACCGGTTTCGGCTAACCTTGAAGTCTTAAATTCACACTTCAAATATCAAAAGAAGCAATTCCCAAAAATCATGAAAACATGATGAAATAACACATAAAAAAATACATTTAAGTCATGTCAATTTTTCTTGTTTATAGTGAAACACATGTATTTATAACTTCAGACTTCAAAAAGCATACTTCATAAAGTCATTATTCATTTAAAATAGACAAATATTTACAAAGAACATTGAACTTACATTTCAAGGGTTGTTTATAAAATAGTACTTGAAAGGTTGACCTATATAAGGAAACAAGAGTCCTGTCAAGAGAGATGGTAAACTATAAATATAAAATATACCACAGTGTTGAAAACCTCACAGTATGCTATAGGAAAATTACTAAAGATAACTTCATCTTTCTGGGGTAAAATATATTTAGCATTACAAATTAAAATGTAAATTTTATATATGAATTCAATAAGAAATACATTTAAATCTTGCATTGTCACATAATTACCATCTGTTTTGTGTTAAACAATAAAAATGATGTACTTTTTGAACATGTGTACATCAAAACCAAAAGGTTATTTTTTACTTTTTCCTTTACTGGCAACTTTGGATTCATTTTTAGGTTTTGGTACCCAGAAGGCATTTTTCACAAATCTTGAAGCTGCACCTTGGTCTAGCTTGGCAGTCTTCTTCTCAGTTATTTCCTTGACTCTGATCATGTATACTCTGATTCTTTCCAATTCCTGCTTTACTGGGTGTTCCTTAGGATCAACTCCCTGAGTTGCCAAATAAACCCAAAACATTGAATTTAATGTGTAAGCAGAAACTAAATCCACTTTTGCTTGTTCAAGTGGGTCCAACTTCTGTAACAACTCATTTCCCGAAACAGACATCATGGTCTTCAGCATGTCATCCACAGCACCAATGGAATTCTCAAATGTTGATAAATACTCATGGATTTCTGCTGGATAGTCTTCATTCATTTCTTCTTCTGCCATTATGACCAACTCACTGGCCTTCCACTCTGTCTGGAAAGCAATCCACCATAACCATTCTTAAGTGTGCGGTTCATTCAGTGACATTAAGTGCATTCTCATTGTGGTGCAACCATCAACATTCATATTCAGAACTCTCAGTACTGACTTTTTAATAAAAATGATCTTGTTTTAAAGCAAGGCCCCGACACTCAGTAGAATCACTGGTGTCTGAGGCCTCAGTTTCTCTCCTCTGTAAATGGTATATTAAAAACAACAACAATCTGATAGGGTTGTTGTGAGATTAAATAATAATGTTGTAAAGTGCTTATCATAGTGACAAGTGACAGTATTCATTATTGTTATTATGGTTTCCTGAATATCTAGCCACTTGTTACTTCATGAATGACATGATCCCAAACCTTTCTGTCATCAGTAGTGACACTCCCAGATCCCTGATAAGCATAACCCAATCGCCCATAGATTCCCATCATCATCATCATCATCATCATCATCATCATCATCATAGAACTGTCATTTCCTATAGCAAAGAAATGGGTCCAGAAAAAAAAAGTAGCTGCCAAGGCAATGAAAGAATGGTCTTTAGCACCCCTCTTTTGCAACACAAATGATCAACTTATTTCAACAACTATAGAGCACCAAGAGCTCTGGATCCATGAGGCAGGGCCTGGGGTGGGTCAGGATCTGGGCAGCCCATCCTTGGCATAGCTTTAGCAGCATAGCCTCTATCCAAGAAGTCAGACTCAAAGACTACAACTTCCCTGTGTGCACATCGCCTTCTTGTGACTTTTGTAGATCTGGCTAAACCAGTGGAATGGACAGTCCAGGAGGACACAATCTCCTTACTCCCCTAACTGGCTCCACTCATGTCCAATTCTCCCCCATCTCCCCCTGCCACCCCTTGCTTCCTCACAATATATCTGAGCTCCATCTCATAGTCTGTCAGGCCTGCTGCGTAGGTAATTTTTTAAGGTGGGTTAAGTTTAAAAGGCTCCAGTAGGTACTCTAATTTACCTGTATTTCTAGAACCATTCTGACTTCCCATACATTATCCCATTCAGTTTTCAAATAGGACTCTTTCTCCTCTCCTCCCACTTTTCTTCCTTTCTTTCCCTCCCCCTTTTCTTCTTTCCTTCCTTTCTTCCCTAAAAGTTATAGTTCCTCATTATAAATATGATTCACTTTTAGTGTAGAAAATTTGGGAAATAAGAAAACAAAAATTATCTGTGATCTCATCACCCAGAGATAAAGACATTTCTACATATCTTCCAATATTGTACATGTATTTATGAACATATATTTCAAAAATTGGGTCATACTGTGCATACAATTTTGAGTTCTGTTTATTTCTCTTTCCACTCTCTTGTCAGCTTTTCTTATCACACCTACAAATAATAAGCTTTAGCATTTGTGACATATTATAATACTAGAGGCCTGATGCATAAAATTCATGCAACGGGTAGGGTCCCTAGGCCTGGCCAGCGATCAGGGCTGATCTGTGGGCCTGCTGGGACCCACCTTGGCCAGCTTGGCACTGCCCACTCACTGGCCGGCCCTGCCCCCAATTGCCCTGCCTCCACTGACGGTCACCTCCCTCTCTGGGGCATCTGGTGGGGTGATTGGAGGGCCCCCACTGGCACCACTGGCACCCATCTTGGCTGGCCTGGGGCTGTGCAGGCTGGGGGCAGCTCCTGTGATGAGTGTCTGCCTCCTGGTGGTCAGTACACATCATAGCAACTGGTCATTCCACCAGTTGTTCCACCATTTGTTCAATTTGCATATTAGGCTTTTATCATATAGGATGTGGTTTTACCAAGTAACTTTTTGTAGCATCTCCCCTATTTGGGACCATTCCCCATTTCCTAGCCCCACCACACTAGGCTAAGCTCTCCTTTCTCTGGTCTGGATCATCGTAGAAATCTAGTAACTGGTTCAGCTTCAAGCTTCATTCCTCCACCATCCACTCATTTAGGCCAAGTGAACTTTTTAAAATGCTAATCTAGCCATGCAATTTAATTTCAATGTCTACAGGACACCATGGTCTTCAAGACACAGTTTAGGTCCCTCGTCATTATAGAAGTCCTGCTTCACTGGGCCCCTTCTGATCTCTACAGACTCCTTTCTGGATCTGTCTGTCTCCTTTTCCACCCTCAGCTTCAGTCTTTCCATTCTTGGTTCTTTGAGCTTACTGTACTCTCTGGAATACTCTGCTTCCACTGCTCCCTATTCCCTTCTTTTGTTTTTTTTTCTCAACAAACTCCTTATCTTTACAAAGTCCAGGCAACAATATCCTCTGCCCTCAACCTGCCACCATCTGGGTTCAGGTCTCCCAATCTGTTCTCCCCTTATTCTGTGAGCCTACTTTGAGCCTAGTGGGTATATCAGAATCACCTAGAAGGCTTGTTGAAACACAAATTATAAGAATCTACCTGCAGAGTTTCTGTTTCAGAAGGGATGGGGCAGGAATTTGCATTTCTAGAAGTTAATAGGTGAAAATGATGTTGCTTGTTCAGGAAATAGATGTTAAGTCCCACTGCTGTAGCCTAATATACTGTATTATTAGTGATTTTATTTTTCTCCCCTCCTGACAGTAATTTCCATGAAATAGGGTCTGAACTGAACCCCAAGATTCTGGTCCATGGTAAGCAAATAATACATCTCCTGAATAGAGGAAGTCTTCCATGTGTCCTCATGGCCCAGCAACCAAGTGGTAACAGTGACCGTAAAAGCCCACTTCCTCTGTGGACTCCTCTGTGATAGATTCCTGAACCATGATGCAATAACAATTCCTACGCAATGTCATTGCTGACACTCTCCAGGAGTCATGGGTCTGAGTCCCTTGACCATACGTGGAATTTCCAGAAGATTTTGGAAATTTCCTCCTAAAGTCCCTTTCCTCAATAAATTTCCCATGGCCGATGCGTCAAAGAATAAAAATAATAAGGTATTGTTTTCCTGTAGCTAAATCATCTATTGTATAAACATCTCTCATTAACTTTGCTATTAGGAACCACACAAAAAAAATATATAGGAAACTACATGAGGTTTATCTTAAAATTTTGGTTAAAATTTTTTGCATATGATAATTATTTGCATTTTTGGTAGCAGGTGAGGATCTCCGTGTCAAGGAAAATATACTGTCATGGGAAATAAGAGCCCCCTTTAATGTGACCTAATGAAAGCTTTGCATGGGACAAATTCTGTTCTACTACCCCACTAACCACATCTGCCTCCATACAGATGGCATGTTGAATCTAAACCTAAACTGACAAAACTCAGGAAAATGAGTATTTTTGAACTTCCCATAAGCATATGAAGGCAGGAACCAAAGTGGTGCTTCCCTAAAGTGTTCTGGTTTCAGTTTTACATGTTAGGCTTATAGATGTTAAGACAGTCTTTTAAAATGTGCTAATAATTTGTAAATTATACATTTCTATTAAAAGTGCTAATGATTTCTATTGGAGTAGAAGATAAATTAACTCTTGTTTGTTCTATGTTTTCAAAGACAATCATGACAGGAATTTCATTTTCATTAGGCAAGCGTGGACCAGACAGAATGGGAAGTTAACTTTACTTCCCAGTACTGAAGCAGATGGAGCAAGGCTGGAGAAGTGATCCAATTCCCCCAGGTTTATCCCATTTCTCATAATTTCTTTGCAATTGTTGACCAACTCTGTGTTTTTTTTTCTTTTCTCGTTAACCGATAATCATCAGGGCATAAATTATTTAGTGCACAAACTCAGATGTAGGGAGCTGAACTCAAAAATGACAATTCAGAGTTACGTACCACATGGATAATCAACAATTAGCTAGAAGACTTATAGATATTTAATAAGCAAAAAATAAAGATGGCCAACACTAACACATTTCAACTAATTTCCATCTATAAATATTAAGAAGAATGGGGATGAAGCAGGTCTTTCCCCCCCCTCTCTCTCCTAAAACAGAAGGAGGACAAGATTTACCTTGAATAATTCAAGTGGCTCTTTCTTGAGTTCTAATCTCTTACTTAAGCATGTGTTGTAATTCAAAACCAATAAGTAAAAACTCAGGAGTTCTTTCTTGTCACTCTAGCTGAAGGGGATATCCTAAGTCTCATCAGCATTAGTCAACCTGAGCTGGAATTCAGAGAACCTAAAAAGCTGTACATAGAAACACACACATATACAAAATGTTGTGTAGTGAGAGGTGGCTAAAATTACAGAATGATAAAAATAATGATTCATTTGGCTCATTTAAAATTTAAAAATGTTTTTCTAAATAAAGTGACAACACTATTTATTTGAAATGTTAATGATTTGATCTTATATATTAATTTGCCAGAATACACAAGTAATAGAAATTATCAAGAACTCACCTAAGGTATAATTATGGCAGTGTTTTCTTTATCTTTCACTATGTTTTTAAAAGGGATTCTGTGATTACTTTTACTCACTAATGTGTCTCTTTCTTTTATCAATCTTACCTAATAATAGACAAACATGTAAATTGACCAACCCTCCACTACACTCACCAGCCAATCAGGAGAGTATTCAAATTAACCCAACAAAGATGGCGGTTAATTTGCATACGTACACATGAAGCGGCAGAGCGAAGACTGAAGGCTCTGGCCGAAGCAAAGGCCTGGCTCCCGGGTGCCAGAGGAAAACCGGTGCCGGCAGCCAGGGTAAGGGAAGGCCTATTGCATGAATCTCTTCATGCAATGGGCCTCTAGTTGAATTAATATTTATTAAATGGCAATAAATGCCAGGCATGGTGTTAACTACAAGTGAATTTTTGTTAACATTTATTAATGCTGCCCACTAAAATTTTTAATAAGACATGTCTAAACACTGAGTTGAAGATATTTGTGATATCAATATTATTTTAAACACAACCTCAAAAAATACCTTGAAGTATAATATATTAGTTCAGCCTGGAAGTTATAACAAATTATAATATACTAGAGGCCTGATGCACAAAATTTGTGCAAGGGGCTCATCCCTCACAGCCCCAGCTTTGTCCAGAAGGTCGTCTGGAAGGATGTTCAGCTGTCCAGCCTAATTAGCATATTATGCTTTTATTATTATAGATTTCCTTTATTGCACAAATAAAAGCAAACAATGTTATCATTATAACAAACTCTGACCAATATCCAAAGTGGGGAAGAGAGTGGGAAGAGTAGAGAATGCTCATACTGTGCTTCAGTTTAGCTTTATTTATTCCCCAATCATATACTAACATCTCATTGTTTATGCTGCTTAGTACAGAAGGAGTAAACCTATAAATACTGGGTTTAAAATAAGGAAGTCAGGCCCAACAGAACTCTAAAGAACTCTAAAGGGTTTTGATCACTATGCAGCTCTTACGTGGATTTAATTTTTCCCTGGTCCTCTCCTCCCTCTACTAGTGATTGATCCAAATAGTATTGGTATATCACCAGGTTGTAATTAGTGTTTGAAGGAGAAAGAATAGCTCACTCTAATGTTTGCTTCCTTTCGATCCATGAGTTATAACCTTTAACAACATATACAGGTAACTTGGGGGTTGAATAAATAAAGACATGAACACAGGTATTAGGTTGCATGCTTCCATACCTCCAAGCACCAGGTTGGAGTACCTTGGTCTTCAGAGTAATACAGCATAATGTCAGATTGTACAAGAAGCCATGGGATTGAGATGGGTATCTCCCTGGAACATCAGTTTTAATGGGAATAAAGAAAATTGAAATATTACTTTTATGATGCATTGAACTAATGAAGGAAAAATTAAGTAAAAAATGTTGCTTGAATTTTTCAGTTAAAACAAAAGCTTTCCAGAGAATTTCACACTTATGTGGGCCATTGGGCTTCTACTGCTGGTCCCAAATCCCTAGGCTCCACATGTACTCTCCTATGCCACCGGAGGTACTTTACTTGCAAGACTGAGAGGTGCTGTAATTTCCTACTGACTCCTACTCAACCCATCAGCTCTGCTGTGTTAAACAATTTGTTGTAATCCGTGTGTGTGTGTGTGTGTGTGTGTGTGTGTGGTGTGTGTTTCTTTCTCTTATCTGATTGGTCTCTCTGTGCCCAACACATGGCTTAGTGAATTGCAAACAGACTAAGAATCATTAATTCCAGGACTGATGTTCCTTTATGAATATTCATATAGAGAGTTAATTCTGTTCAAAATTGTAGAGAAGTCTGCTATCAAAGTTCCCAAACCACTCCAATGCTATGCTCTATTTCTTACACCCAGGATCCTCATTTTCTCTCTTTTTTTTTCGTCTTTTTCAAAACCTCATTTTTTTATTTGTCTTCCACAATTTGACATGAATGATTAATAAAACTTGAAGTGTCCTTCCTAATAAAAATAAAAGATGTGTGTTTGAACAGGGAACAAATCCTTTAAGTAAAGGGAATTGTAGGCGTCTGTCAGTAGGTAGGAAGAAATTATTTTTGTCATTGGGCATTCCCAGTTCTTCTAAAGGGACATCATATAGATGATTACATATTCCAATAACTTACAACACCAGACTTTAAATAATCTTATGCTGGATCATATGAGTCAGACTGAACTCACTTTTTTATGAAAAGGTGATTTCCAAAGTCCAAAACAGCTGTCAGCAAGAGATGACATTACTAAGTGCAGAATCCATTGGGATTCATTACATGAATTTAAATCTTTGGCAGGTAAACTTCTATCCTATGAAATAAAAAGAAAAATGTTTGATCCTGATGGATTTCCCTTCCCTCATCTATTAAATGAGAATCTTGGGAAGTTATAGCAAAGAATATTTAACAGTATATTTTTTACAAGTTAGGAGGTTTCCTTCGTGCATTCCATATAGTAAGTCATTTATTCTTCACAATGGCCTTCAGAAGTTGGTAGTACTATTATGCTCAATTTGCCCTCAGATGAGAACACTGAGGTATTGTCCAAGGTCCCATAGGTCTAAGCAACTGAGCAAGTTTCAAAGTCTGATATCGAATTCTAGAGCCTGACCTCTTACTCACATACCATGAGCTACAAATCTCTTCCAGGACTAAGAATCTACAAATCTCTTTCATTCACTCATGATGCCCATCTAATAAAAGAGCATTAGCCCATGAAGCATCATAATAAAGAAACTGCACAGTAGACAACACCTGCATAATCAAGAAATTATGAAGATAATTGTGTGTGCCCTGTTTGTCCAAGTTCCTCAGCATTATAATAATTGAGACAGACTTATCTAAACCTTTTTGCTTCCAGAATATTTTAAAGTTCTATGGCATTTGTATTCTGGAATAAGGAGATCACTTATAAAGCATCGTTAATGTTGACAATTTTTTCTGCATTTGCTGATAATGCCAGCAGAATGGGTAAACTTATCATATGTAATCCCAGTGTGCATAAGAATTAGCAATTACTGAACTACTCAAGGGCATATCTAGGATTTGTCTTAGAAGTCACAAAGTCCACTTTCTACATTATAGACTATATTTTTATTTTATTGTGCTTTTTTCCAGAGCCTAAAATGAAGATACAATTCAAGGAATTAGAAATATTTGGGTGTATTTTTCATGAATAAGGGATTTCTACTTGCAAAATGGGACAAGGGCTCTAAATATTAAATTTATTTGAAGACTTCCCTAAAGAAACCTTATGTAGTAACCTAAATTGGATTTAGGTCTGTATATTATGGACTGATCTAAACAAATACATTTCTCTTTATTTCCTTTTCATTGAGAGATTTGGGTTATTTTTTCACAATGAAACATTTATAGAGCTCTCAACTATTAAAATGATATCATTACATGCTCCCCAGACCAGATTAACCTCAGATAATGTAGTCTGACCTACAATATTAAAGGCTGTTCATTAAACCTACTAAATGATTTTGGTCAATTTCTCCTTTTCTTAAAGAACTTTTCAGGTAGTCTAAACTGGCCAGGATGTCAGGGAACTGGTTTCTGGCACATCCTGAGTTTCTTGAGAAAATTACTCAATCTCTTTGAGCATAAGACTCTCCATCTAGTAAACTAGGAGTTGGTCATCATTATCATTTCTTTCTGAAGTTGTCCTAGTGTTGAATTTACACATGGAACCACAAAAGTGTTGGTCTCATCTGAGGGAACTGTCTGAAAGAGTAAAAGTCATATCCCTGAAAGTTCCTCAATCCAATCACCACACAAAGTTGAGTTTTCTCAAAGAATCACTATAACAAGGCCATGATATGGTTTGCTTTTGAAAATGTAAACTTTTGCATATTTCAGGAAAGAATTCAAATTTCTGATATGTGAGTTCTTGTCTTAAAAATAGCATCTTCAAGATACATGAGCTATTATAAAATCAAGCTTAAATATACTGCTCTAATGGGTAACCAAACATTATTGGGAAAGTTTTCAGTAATCTCTATATTCATTCTAAACTTGTTACTTATTTTAATTACCCTGTTAGGTCAGCTAGTCTTCAGTTTACTGTTGTATCATATTATCATTTCTTCCCATGACTTGAGAAAATTTGACTAGCGTTAAGAAAACATAAACATAAAAAGAATGAAAAAAGAAAGATTACAATCCATCTAGTAAAGGTAAGCTGAATGGATCCTCAGATCAGATACACTTTAATAAGTAATCACTATTAGCATCATGAATTTTGGGCAATTGTTAAGAATACAATTAATGTGACTTCAGGGAGAATTTCCATGAGTCATTCATTGGTGCATTTAAAGTATCTTTTCAGAGTAAATTCACATTAGAAGGTACTATATTGTTTAAGCATCATATTTGAAGGAAAAAATGAACAACATTCCTCAAGCAGTAACCAATTTTGGAGAGCATTTGTTGAAAATATTTGGAGGCAATGCCAAAAATATTTCATGGGAGACTTGAAATGTTTCTGTTTAGCAATAACATTCTTACCTAGCTTCCTGAACTCAGGTTAATCTGATCTCACTATTGGTAGTTTATGTTTATCTTTTGTAGTCACTGAGTTGGCCAAACCTATCATTACCCACATTTTCCTTCTATGTTTGAACCATGTGTACACAATGACCATGAAAAATTGAGCAATTCTGCACCCGGGGTTGGGATGCTTTTATTCCTCGGGCTGTGAAATGTGTAAGTATTGCAACCCCTAATGTTATCCCACATTACCATATTTTATGAAATAATTGTGCTGTCAATATCTAAGTTATGATTCACCAGTAAATAAATGAGAGAACTCCTTTAGCAAACCTTTCGGTGGTTCTTTGTAAATATCTGAGCTAAGAGCAGTTCATGCCATGATACTCACACTTCTTCCATGTTCTAGTATTTAAGTCTGGGTCTAATTTGTAAAATAAAAATGTGATCACGAACTTATCTTCACGCAGCCCTAACTTAGCTCTACAAAGCATAGACCATATGGTTAAAGAAACCTGGCTTCCAAACCTGAGTTTGATACACTTGTCGTTAATGTGAAATTTCAGCAAGTCATTAAATGATAAAGTCCCCAATTTCTTTTGTGTAAATTTGAGGTAATTATAACTACCTTGAAGGATTAACTAATATGATGAGGGCATGTAGAGTAATTAATACACAATAGCCATTCAATAAATAGTACAATTATTACCACTATTATTTGCTATGAGAATTGCTTATTTTTAAAATCTAAAAACCAAATCTCAAATCACCTTTCATTGGTTGAGAGTAGCCATGAGCCAAATCAAATGTTCTACTTATCTAAAAGTATGAATATTTGTAATTTTCCAGGAAGTTGTTAAGGAAGAAACATTGGAGGAAAACATTCTCTTTTCTTACATGTCTTTGGCACTATCATAATGCAGCATTTCCTCTGAGGATTCAGAAAGATTTTCCATGTATGAGAACATAAAAGCTGTCATTTTGATGTGCCAACTATTCCACCCAGAATTCTGACCTAGAAAGTGCAAAAGTAATGACTATACTCTGACATGATTCTATCCTTAAAGATTAGCAATGAGCATCCTAGGCATTTTCATATATGCTATCTTATTTCATCCTAACAACTCTTTGAGGCAGGCATTATTATTTCTCATCACTCATGTCAACTACTACAAAGTGAACTATCAGAAGAAGGGGGTGTAAACGTCAGACAAGGGCCTTTCTCCTTGTAAGGAGATACCTATGAACCATTATCAGCCAGCATTCCTAGCAGCTGGAGGTTGGGTGCACTGGCCTGGAAAACAGGATAGGTATAAGCACCAGCAGGATCTATTATATTCCCATTTTGCAGGTGGTAGGGGGAAAATGAGGATCAGAGTATTTAAGTAATTTTACCATGCTCACATATCTGGTAGGGGAATGTCAGATCCTAAATCAAACTGCCTAATTCCAAGTCAAACTAAGCTCGCTTTCTACTACACCACATCTGGTTTACAGAAGGATACTAGAGGAGCGTTGTAAACTTGTACAAACCTCTCATGGAGTGGTAGGTTAGACGCATGGCTTTATTATGCACCTTACTCACTGTAAAAAGTAGTCGTTCCTTTAGATTTCTCTGCATTTTGCCCTTCTCAACTTCAGCTGGTGCCCCCTTCACCTTTGTTTTATAGAAATTGGAAAACAAATCCATGGGCATCCTATCCACGATTACATACAGCTGTATTTCAGGTCTTCTCAGAAATGTGTTCCAACTTGTGTCCTGTCCTTTGCATCTGACCTCATACAGTAGTTTGGTTGTTGTTGTTGTTGTTGTTGTTGTTTTACCTCTTTGGAATAACGATCAAGTTTGGGACTTGACCATACAAAGCCTGATAGTAAACAGGCCTGTTCTTGTATGCCATAGGTCCTATAGCTCCAGTTTAGATGACATCTATGATCAGCACTTGAACTGTGACAACTACAAGGCATTACATTAGTGGAATGGCCAGCACTTCAATTTAGTAAATCAAGGTACTACCTTGCAGAGGCAGAGGCTTGATAGATGATCCTTGTTCTCAAGACAGTTGCACATGTAAGGCAAAACTGGAGAGATGTACAGAAAACACTAGGGCCAAGAGGAAAGACATTTATTCTAACTGGGAGGATTGGGAAAGGCTTCTTGGAAGAGAATGCAATTTAACTAGCTTTTGAATACTGAAGAAGATTTCAGCAAGTAATGTCATTTGAAGGAAAATATGAAGGAGGCTGGTTTAAGGGACACAATTTGAAGGACAAACATTTCCCTCCAAAAGCAAAGATCAGAAATGAAATCAGGAACTAAAGCAAGTAAATAAATATCTGAATCCAGATGTAACAGCACTAAGTTCAGAAACACAAGGAGGGTCCAATTTAGTTCCTAGAGGATAAACAAATCTAAACCCAAAACCAAAACCTAGAGTCACAAGTAAGGACAGAGAGATATCAAGCCAAGAGAGGTCAATAAAACTGACTAGAACCTAAGTTTGCAACAGAGCCTCCTATGGTAAAGAGAGCTTCCCCAAAACTTAGGCAAGGTCTTAACAGGAGGCAGAAGTAGGTCATTAGGTTGTTTGTTTTTCTCAACTGGTCAAGGTCAACCTGAGGCTTCCAATCACAACCCGAACACCACCACCGCTACTTTTGGGCGTGGTGCTTCATGAAGACTGTTTCCCAAGAATCACTCTAAAGGAGCAAGAGGCCTTGCATGCCCCCATTCATAGAACAAGCGTACTGATTAGAGAAGCAAGGGCTTCGGTCCTGGGATGTGCAAAAGGAAAGAGCCATCCTCCGTGGCATCTTATGTGGTAGGGGAAAATGAGGATCAGAGCACTGCTAATATCAGATTAGCAATGGCCTAAAACATCTCAGGGGTTTTTTTGTGTGTTTTTTTCCTTTTCATTCTTTAAAAAAAAATTAACTGTTAATTAACATCTCTTATGTGGCTAGTGACCTAGGCATTATTAATGTACTTTCAACTACCTGAATGTCCCAATTTGAAGTAACAAAGAAAGGAGAAAGGGAAGAGGGGAAAGGAGATACTTAGGGTCAACATCAGAAGGCATTCTTTCCTGGGAGTGGAACGTCATGGGTCATGATGCCCAGACATAATGTAGCTGAGCATTCATGATTCAGGGCTTTTAAGGGCTTTTAAGTGGTGAAGCAAAAGGATTAGAGAGGAGTGTCAGGAAGTAACATTTCCAAGTGCCTATTTGTACCAGGCATGATGCCAATTATTTTTGCATAATTGTTATCTCCATTTAATGTTCTTCACGTTACAAGTTGGTAAATTTCCAAAAGCAAAGTCACTCAGAATAAATCATGCTTGGCGAGTATGGACAATGATATTTTAATAACTATGTATGGTGCCAGGTGGGTACTTAAAATACTGGGGGCAAGGGGGATTACTGTATAAAGTATATCATTGTCTGTCCACTATGCTGTACATCTGAAACTAATACAAAATAGAGTTAAATGTAAATAAACAAACAAACAAACAAACAAACAAATAAATAAATAAATAAAATGGAGTCATTTGCTATGTAAAAGAAAAAATAAAATAAAGTGAATAACCTAATAATATGCACTAAAATAAGAAATGGAAATGTCAAATAAGCAAATCTTTTTTAGCTACTCTTTTATTAAAGAACTGTAAAATCTCTGGAACAATAGCTCATCCCTTCAGAAACAAACAGAAGGCAATATTACATATTCCATTTTCCGTTCAGAGTTCTTTTTGTGATTTAATATTATGGACATGCTTATAGTGCTGCATTAAAAGATAATTGTGTGACAAAAGGCAGCTCTTCACTTCTTTTTTTAAAAGGGATAAACCATGCTTCCTTCTGCTACTCACATCCAAATTGAAGTATAGCTCAGCTTGGAGTTTTGGACCAATTTTGGACCACTTAAAGGGTCTTCACTGATCTTTCTTTAGTTCCAGATAATAATTAAGAATACCCCTAAGAGACTAAAAATCATAACATTCTTTTTTATCTTTATATAGTTGAATAGCTTATACAGCCTGATTTACGGATAAAGACAGAAAGTTAAAACTATATTATTTTTTCCATTTTATTGGGCTATTATTTATCACAGCTCTAAGAAAACTATTCATATAACAATGTAATCATGTACAGTTCTTGGGGTGAAAACCATCACTAATGCCACTGCTTTTCAACATTGAGGGACTCTGTTATATATCAGTGAGGCAACTACCATGTCTCATTTTGTTTATATTCATACAGATATAAATGAGGATCAAAAGACAATTTCATAAGTATATAAGACTACTTATTCTCTACAGTGAGAATTAAGACCTACTAGTAAACAGAATAGCCTCTGCTTAACCACTATTTGAAACATTATAATTTATTCAACAAAGGTTTGATATTTGAACATTTCAAGATTTTGTTGACTGGTATTTCACACAACCATTTAAAAACATTTGACAAAGAAATTTAAGATAACACTAAATAAAAATATTTTAGAAAATCAAATTCTGAACACAATTTTTTACATTAATTGTCCTATTGACTCAGCCAATTTTCTATCAATTGAGGCTCTATTGGGACAGCTCTTGATTTCCTTAAGAATAATATACCTCAAAATAATACTTCTTGTGTGTCTCCTGTGTGCCCATTCCTAGGATGGTATTCATTACCCACAAATAGGTGATGAAGAGAAATTCGACCAGTGAAGCTCATCCCAAGACCCTCATAACTCTCTTTACCTCTTAATCATGGATTCAGTTCATTTTTTATCACTGCTATGCCTCAAATATCTTTTTTGATAAATTATTTTTTTAAAAACTAATTATTAACAACTAATGTAGGAAAGTTACTTTAAAGACATGAGATACAATGGTGACTGAGAAAAATATAGTTTCTGCTTCCATGCATTACACAGTCCAGCAGGATCATCATTCCCTCCAAATTTTAGATACTGAACCTTAAAGCATGTGGCTCTACATTTTCCTGGGCAATTATGTGTATCTATATATATCTTGGTCCAAATTGGTGACATTGGAAGTAGCTTATGTGGGCATCTCTTCAGCCTATGATGGGATTATGAGTTAGCAAATTTGTGGAATGAAGCAGAATTTATTCATGCTGTAAATGTTTATTGAGTACTAACTATAAACTAGATGATAAGAGTTACAATTTTGGCAAGAGTAGACATAGTCTCAGCTCCCAGAGGATTTTACATTCTAGAAGATTAAATGTTTAAGAGGGAAAAATTAAATTGTCACAATACAGTACAGATCCCAAGACTCTCTTTTTCCCTCCTGCACAGTAAGCACAACTCAAAACAAGCAATGAAATCTTGCTCCTGCCAATGGAACTCCACTTAGTGACTGTGGCCTTGAAGAACCCATTGTCCTATGCAAACTGAATCCATGAATTACTAGAATTATTCAAGATATCTTTGTTCAATCTTTGCATTTATATCCACAAGCAAGTCCTGATGGCCATTTCTGAGAAACAGTCTAGTCTTCAGAAAATCTGTAGATGATACCTGGTGCCTTCCTTGGTAGTCTGGGCTCACCTGCTCACAGGTGTGTATGAGTATCATCACCAAGAACAAAGATCTGGTCCCCCTGGCTGTACCTCCCAAATTCTTTCCTGTCAATGGTTATGTTATTGGAACAAAGTCATTTGGCCTTACTTATCTTCAACTAAGAAATGATGGAGTTCAGCCAGAAGAGATTAAAAAATTCTAATTCTGTATTTACTTATTCACATCATTCCTAAACTTTGATGCAAGTATGGCTGAAGACACTGGTGGGGACAAATACATATCTCCAGCCTCTGATCATTCCACTTTTCAGTGCAAACAAATAAGTAATACAGTCTCTTCCTAATATGAATGGTTCTTGGCATTTGGAGAAAACACTCACATGATAATCCTCACAGATCACATGGCAGATATCACAGCAGATACATTTGGGCCACTCCTTTTCATGTGTTTGGGGAGAGTATTTCCAATTTGTGGATTAATGCGCAGACTAAGAAAGATGTACTTATAAAGCACCTAGTCAGTGGTCGGCAAACTCATTAGTCAACAGAGCCAAATATCAACAGTACAATGATTGAAATTTCTTTTGAGAGCCACATTTTTTAAACTTAAACTATATAGGTAGGGACATTGTTATTAACTTAAATAGGGTACTCCTACGGCTTAGGAAGAGCCACACTCAAGGGGCCAAAGAGCCGCATGTGGCTCGCGAGCCGCAGTTTGCCAACCACGGACCTAGTGGAGTATCACACTAAGTTTGAAGAATACCTCATCTTATTCCATTTTCCATTCACCACCCCACCCTCCTCCTAGTTGTGCCTTAATGTATAAAATGAATTATTCCTAAACATTCAATTATGAAGCAAAATTTTTCATATCTGATCTGATTTCTCACTATAGTATTTTATTGAAGTATAAATAATATTTATAGGGAAAAAGAATCTATCTTTAGTTTTTATGAAATACTTAAGTAATTTTTTATTTTCTTACATTTTAAAAGTTTCATTGTTCTTGGAGATATAAAATCATGCTTATTAGCAGATAAAATAACTATGAAATGATTAATGGGATTGAACTTCAGTATTGGAAATCTCAAATAGATTTCTTTAAAACAGAAGAAAAAGCATTGACTTGGTTCTTGTTATGTGCCAGGTATTATGATGTATTGTACAAATACTGTTTTTATTTAATTCATGTAATAATGTAAGTAAAGCATTAACTTGCCTACAACATTTCACCTAGCAGGTCACCTTCCCCTCACTTATTTTCTTCTTTTGGCTTCCATGACACCTCACATTCCTGACTTTTCCCTTCCTCTCTTACCATTCTGTTGCTAGTTCCTCCTAGACCTCTGAACATTGATGGACCCCACACTCAAAACTTGGACATCTTCCCTTCTTTACTTAGACTCACTCTTGTTTTTAGACCCAATGAAATGTCTTAGAACCTGACTACTCCCACGTTTGTGTCCAACTTGGTCCCTTCCACTGATTCCAGACTTGACTGTCCTGCTGGCTTGACATCTCACTTGGGCAGCAATAAGAATCTCAGATTTAACTTGTCCAAAGTCACATATAGTCCTGCCCAAGAGTCCAATTTCTGTAACTGGAAGCTCCATCTTTCCATTTGCAGTCTGCAAACTGTGGTGATATCCTCCATGCTTTGGTTGTTCCCATGCCCTCCTCATTTCCATTCAATGTTTCAGCTACACTGACCGCCCCAACCCCCCCACGACACACACACACACACACACACACACACACACACACACACACACCCTTTGATCCTATCAGTCAGCTTCCTGCCTTCAAAGGCTTTGCACCAGCTCCTCTTTCTGCTGGAAAAGTCTTCTCACAGATATCTTCTGCATGACTCCTTCCCTCTCCCCTGCTTAGAATCTTTGCTTCTCAATGAGGATTTCCTGGACTATCCCATTTACAATTTTTACAATTTAACTCTTCACCATCCACAGCTCCCCATCTCTATCCCAGCCGACACTCTCTCACACCTTCCCTGCTTCCTTGTTCTCTTTGATACTTACAAGCATTTGGCATGATTTTATATATATATATATAATCACTTTTTCATTGGTTTATTACTTGACTCTGCACATTGTCCCTTCATACTAGAATATAAACTCAACAAGAGTGAGCATTTCTGTATGTTTTGTTCCTGGCTGTGTCCAGCACCTAGAACAGTACCTGGAGCAGTGCAGGCATTCAATACATGTCTGTTGAATAAATGCCCATTTCATAATGGAAGCAACTGAGGCTCAATGAGATGAAAAACCTCGGCCCAGGTCCCACTGTGTGAAAGACAGAGCTAGAACTACTAGCAAAATCCATTCTGTCTGCCTTTTAATGCTCCCTGACTCTGACCTATCAGCCTTTGGTATTAATTAATTCATTCTTTTTGACACCAAGTGTCTCCAGGCTTGAGTATCTAGTTGTCCAGACTTGAACATCCAACTGTCAACCTGATATCTCACTTGAGAAACAATAGAAATTTCAAACATAACGTATCCAAAATAAAAAATGCTCATCTTCATTGGCAGACCAACTGAAAATGAATAAAAGCCTGAAATGCATATGCATATACATTTTTTAAAGAGTAATTCTTTAAAATAATTGCACTTATATTTAGTTATACTAATTAAATTAATAGCATTTAGTGGCTAACCCATAAAATTCACATGAAAACACTACCTACCTGACAGTATTGTTCTGAGGAGTTAGTGTGTTAACACAGGTGTTATGAAAGTGTTGTCATTATTATTATTGGTTTTGGTCTCTACAGAAACTTGTTTCAATGGCTTAATAAAGATGCTGCTTAAGACTTATAGGATAGTGCTTAAAAACAGACATATAGCATCAGATAACATGGGGCTGAAGACTCATTTCCAAAGAGTACCGTCAATGTAGGCTTGGGACAGGTCTCATTTTTTCCACATCTTCTTTCACAGTCTAAAATATAATACCAGTTGTACTTACCTCAAAATATGGTTATGAATTAAGTTAGTAAATAATTAAGTTAATAGCCATAAAGCCTTCAGAAAGTACCTACCATGTGATTAGTGCTAAATAATTGGGAGCACTCATTCTTACCAAAAATAAATAAAATTAAATTAGCAGATGGAAACTGAAAACTTTAGTCCAAGGAATTATCTGATAATATGTAGCCTCACATACTATCCCCTTCAAAAAAAGAGAGAATAGAGAAAAGAAAGTTCTTTTCCAAAAAAATACCTTTAAGCTTTCCATTTTTTACAACTCTGTTCTGTCATCCTAGACTAAGGAAAGCCAATTGCCCAAAACACGGATCACAACTGAAATTCAAGAACTTGTGATCACCTGGGCAGTTGTTCTGCAAACCAGAGTATG
This sequence comes from Myotis brandtii, assembly GCF_000412655.1. Lineage (NCBI taxonomy): Eukaryota > Metazoa > Chordata > Mammalia > Chiroptera > Vespertilionidae > Myotis > Myotis brandtii. The sequence goes on from NW_005367314.1 coordinate 669,940, forward strand.
TGCTCATTTTCCTTTTTACAATTATGTAAACCTGACTCAGCATCCTGGCAAGAAAACAATAATGTTCTTACACTTATTACTGGTGTCATAGTAAACATGAGGATGCACATTTTTTAATAACTTAAGCAATGTAGAAATCAGAAAGGTCAGATCTTCATGAGAGTGGACCTGATCCTTAGAAAGCTTGCCTAATCTCTTGTTATTTTGTTTTTTGCGTCAGCATCCCTCCGTTGCTGTCTTAGAATCAGGAGGAGAGACAGCAGAGCATCATCTTGAAGGTAAGGCAGCCCTTCTTGGACTGGAACCTCCCCTCTGTGTTTCTCTATCTCCTTCTCATCTGAAAAACTGGAAATAATAGCACTTCTGACTTAGAAAGGAGCTAGGAAGAGTGAGATCAACAGTCCCTTAGCCAGCATTGAGCCACCAATAAACACCATTATATGATAGTTATTCTTATGAAAGTTTGTCAGAGATCCAATTAATCTTCTGAAATGAATAATCCACCAGTTATTATTAAACTATAATCTAAATAAATGCCATGTTCCAAACTAAATCCTTAATCCTACTTTGGACTTTTCAGTTGTAGTTTCCCATTTTCAGAAAGGATAGTGGTAAATGTCACATCATAAGAATTTTTTTAAAAATAAGTGATCCTTATGTATTTTTTGTAGTTTCAGAAAGGTTCATCTGACCATAAAGCACTCTCATTTTATTGTGCAGGGAAATTGCATGTCAGTAAAGCACTTACCTAGGAGATTCTCCAATAGTATTATTCATTGTGTATGAGCGTCCGCTTAGCCCAGTTAAAGCACAAGTATGAAGTCAAGTCATTCCAGAATTAGAATCCCATCCCCTCTGTTCATTGCCTCTGGGACTCTAGGTAACTCTCTGAATCCCAGTTGTTTTACCTATAAAATAAACTAATAATTTCTCTTTACAAGACTGGTGTGAAAAGGACATAACTAGAACCACACACACACACACACACACACACACACACACACACACACAAAAGAAACCAGCACATTGCCTAACCCAAAGCAGATTCTCAATACATGTTTGGATTTTCACTCTATTTGTAACCTTCACTCTACTATAGTCTCGAAATGCAATAATCTAGACATCAATATGCATAATCACCCACATCAATGTAACAATTTAGACTTTGCAAATTGTTTACATTTAGATAATTAGAAATTGAGGTTCCAAGAACATAGTTGTCTTTTGCAAAGTTGCTCAGGTGCAGAGCTGAGAAGGCAGGCGCAGCTCCCCAGGCCCCGGTCCAGCAGAGGGGCCACACTTCACTCCCTCCTTCAGAGCCACTCACACAGCCATGCTAGGGTGCTCTATTCTTTCTTTTTAAAATATTTTCTTGAATTTATTGGGGTGACATCGGTTAATAAAATTATGTAGGTTTCAGGTGTACAATTCTATAATAAATCATCTTGCATTGTGTATACACCCCCCAAGTCATTTCCTTCCATCACCATTTATCTCCCGCTTACCCTCTTCTACCTCCCTCCACCCCCCTTTCTCTCTGGTAATCACCATACTGTTGCCTGTATCTATGAGGCTTTGTTTTTTTTTTCCTTAATCCCTTCCCCTTTTTCACCCAGTCCCCCAACTCCCCTCCCCTCTGACAGCTGTCAGTCTGTTCTATGTCTCTACGAGTCTGTTTCTGTTTTGTTTGTTAGTTTATTTTGCTCATTAGATTTCATATATAAGTGAAACCACCTGGTGCTTGTTTTTCTCTGACTGGCTTACTGCATTAAAAATAAATACCTCAGAATAAATTTAACCAAGATGTAAATGACCTGTACTCTGAAAATTGTTAGACACTGAAAAAAGAAATTGAAGAAGATACAAATAAGTGAAAGCATATACCACTTTATGGATAGAAATAATTAACATCATTAAAATCTTCATACTACCCAAAGCAGTCTATACATTCAATGCAATTCCTTTCGAGATATTAATGGCATATTTCACAGAACTAGAACAAATATTTCAAAAATTTATATGGAATCACAAAAGATCCCAAATAGCTACAGCAGTCTTAAGAAAAAAAAATAAAGTTGGAGGAATCATGCTAACCAATATCAAACTATACTATATGACTATAATAATCAAAACAGCATGGCACTGGCATACAAACAGGCATATAGATCAATGCAACAGAACAGAGAGCCAAGAAATAAATTTGCCATAAAGATGTGGACCTTTATGGCCAGTTAATATTTGACAACTGGGTAATCTATTCTTTAAGGAGCAGTTTTCATTAAAAAAAAAGTATTCTAGGTCTGTAGATTATTACTTTGACTTAGAAAATCTCAACAGAAATGCTTAAGAGCAGATTTTAAATTGTGAGAGGAAATCATATGTGCTTTCCTGCCCTTACTTCCTCAGCGTGTGTCTTCCACACAGTTATAGGGACTCACCCCCTTTGCTGCAGGGAACCTGGCCATTCTTGAGTGTCATGAAGCATCATGGGATATAAGCCTTTGTGGGGTCTATCAAAGTAACTAAACAAGCCTCCACTAAATGTAATCAGTGCTTAGTTTACAGGGGAGTCCTAATTGTCTAGGCTAGTACCAGTCACATAGTAGTGCTCAATCTAGATTGGTGGTGGTGTTTTTTGGGCAATGATTTCTTCTTTTAATTGAATTTATTGTGTTACATTGGTTAATAAAATAATACAGATTTAAGGTGTACAATCCTATAATACATCATCTGCATATTGTGTTGTGTGTTCACCACCCAAAGTCATGTCTCTTTCCATCATCATTTATCCCCCCTTTACTCTTTCTTACCTCTCCCTATCCCCTTTATCTCTAGTAATGACAATACTGGTGTCGGTCTATGATTGTTTTAATGAGAAAATTCTACTTCACATGAATAGCATTCTGACTGACTTCACACAAATCCCAGACATCCATGATTTGACTCTCAGTCTGAACTCCTATTAAATTTAGAATAGTTGTCCAAGAGTTGTCCATCTCATGGTGTCTCCCCATCTGGACTGTAAAGGTCCAGGTCAAGGGCTGGGTCTTGCCTCTTGAGAAAAGAATAACTAGCATGGCATATACTGAATACATGAATGACTTCTCTTTGAGAAATTACTAAGTTATTAATTCACTTTTGTAAACACAATTCCTTCTTAGAAGAAGCTAGATAATTTGACTCATACATCGTGGCATAGGTAACATTTTCTTTATAAAAATCTAGAGTGCCAGTGTTCTAATCTGTAATCCAGTCAATGGAAAGTTGGTTTAAAAAAAAAGTTGGATTCAAAACAAAGGAGATGGAAGGTTTGTGGGCTGGGCTGTCTTACCCAGGTCAGGGAGAGGTCTCTAATGAAAGCTCACCTTTCAGTGACCTCATTGCTAGAGTTTCTTCCCAGCTTCCCAGCCTCTTCTTTATACTTATATTTCATGAGATAATTAATGTTTGTCAAAAGTGAATTTTTATGCAGAAATATTCAGAGGAAATTCTGACTTAATATAACCTCTTAGCATGAAAAAAAAGTAATTACTGTAAAACACATTTTCCCAATCAATTTATGGTCAATTTCTGTTTTGGATTTCTGTAGTTGTTCCAATAACTGCCCTTCTCGTATGCCTTCTAAACAGTTCCCCTACCTCCTGTCATAATTATTTAGCTACACCTTGGAACTAGAGAACAGGAGAGCTACCCTGAGCTGTGCACTCTTATAGCCAGAATGTTTTCAATTGGGAATGTCACGAAAGACAAACATGTTCAATTGCTTATAGAAAAACTTTTCAGCCAGACATTTTCAGTGAAAATTATCTCATTGTGCAGTATGACACCTAAAAGTCATAACCATAATAAAAATAGTGTTTTCCTTATCATCTTTTTTCCAGTAAATGTGAGCTCTGGGGGAGCAGGGTCTTTATGGGTGCACTCAGCACCTCGGTCTGTGATTATCATGTAATAAGCTACAACAGCACATGGTAGGGACTCAATAACCATTTGTTGGATCAAATGCACTTTTTGTGTGGCCCTTGTAATAATCCTATATAATAAAAGGCTAATATGCAAATCGACCAAACGGCGGAGCGACCGGTCGCTATGACATGCACTGACCACCAGGGGGAAGATGCTCAATGCAGGAGCTGTCCCTTGGTGGTCAGTGTGCTCTCACAGGGGGAGCACTGCTCAGCCAAAAGCCCTGAGCCAGGCTCACGGTTGGCGAGCTCAGTGGCAATGGCGGAGCCTCTCCGCCTCCGTGGCAGCGCTAAGGATTTTCGACTGACAGACATTAGTTGAAACATCCCCAAGGGATCCCAGACTGTGAGAGGGCACAGGCTGGGCTGAGGGAACCCCCGAGTGCACGAATTTCATGCACCGGGCCTCTAGTGTTAATATAATAGACATCATGATAATTAACAGTGCCCAGAAGTGGAAATCAGAGATTTGCAAATTTACCACCAATAAGCAATTTTAAACGAGTGACTTCTCTGAACCTTTCTTTGCTTATCAGAAAATTGAGAATTGGGGTAGGTTATTTTTTAGGTCCCTTCCATTTGTAAAATGGCATCTCTTTCCATCTTCACTTAGGATAATGTAACACATCTTATCCCAGGGCATGCCAACTTTCTTTGGTTGTTTGGAAAAGTGTTTCTGGTAGAAATGGGGTGGGGACAATAAAGTGGCCCCAGAGCTGATCACTGAGAACTCCTTTCTGGAGGCTACACACAGGAATTTAGGAATACAGAATACTTGGCCAGTCCAGGACATTTGGGAAGGGATATCTATTCCAGAAGGAGTGAATTCTTGATCTTTTAACACTCTGTTTCTAGACCCTTGGCTAATGTCAAAAGAATCACATTTCCCAATCAATCCAGTGAGGACAAACTCCTAGGACAAACATCCTCTGGCATGAGAGCTACCTGGATGGATAAAACCAGAGATCTGAAAGCTCAGGGAGAAAATGGAGCCACCAGGAGAGGACAGTTAGGCAAAGGGCAAAGTCCTTGGGGGCAGTGTGTTCATAGAGTATGGCAGGTAGAACTCAGGGATTGTAAGTGATACCTGGAAACACTTTTTATGAACAATAGGACTGAGGGACTGCAATTTTCCTATTGCAAAATACTTACTTTTTTCTGGATATTTATTTTATTTTAATAACACTTCCTCATGATGTATTAGTGGTCACTGCATTTTTTCTTTAGGGAGTCAATGTTCAGGTCCTATTAGTCAATAAGAGAGAGTTTTTGAGTGGGAGCTTGAATAAAATAATGTGGTTTCACCCTCCAGTGCCTGACACATCGGTCCCTAGGTTTAGATGATAATTACTATTTCTTACGTGAACCATAGCCACTCAGGTGGGAGGCCGTGGCAGAGAAAGGAATAGGTGTGGGAGAGAAAGGAATAGACTTCAGTGAAACTTCCTCCTGCTCTCATACAGCCCCGGGGACTCTCTCACTCCAAGCCCTGCTTTGTAGGGCCTGGGCCTTTCTAGGAAATAAGCATTTTCTGGCTCTAGCTTGTAGGAAAATTGGGAGAGCTAGACTCTAAAATAAGCTAATATTATCCAGAGTCTATTCGGCACAAAGAAAGTGCCTTTGAGAAATTATTTTTTCATGTCCTATTTGCATAACTTTGTCATGGACCTGCCATATAGAAGAAAGAAAACAACATGACCTCGATTCTGCAGGCATCCTGTTGCCCTTTGCAGCCAACATCAGACTGTTCCCCCGCATGCTTCATTTCTGCTCCGCTTAGTGGTCTCAAGGCTGGCAGATCTGAGGCTACAGATGATCATGCTCAAAATTGTATGTGCTAGGAGTGAGCAGCCTAGGTTGTGCAACATTTCATTTGGCTAATATTTCAGTTTCTTGAGTCATAAGCCTGACAAGCAGCCTCATCCCATGAGCAGCATTTCCTGAGTTAGTGCAAAAGTTGTAGATAAAGCTCAAATCCAGCAGATGCTTGGAACCACAGGTAACTCCACAGCCTTATGCTCTCATACAGATTCCTCTCTACTTAATTCAGTGACATTTGTTCCTATATGTTTAATGTAAAGGTAAGACCTTCAAGAACATATATCCGAAGGCACATGACGAACAGCACCTAGTTATTCAGCCTTCTCCTGCCCTCACTGTGAAATCTCCACCAGGAAATAACAACAGCTCTCAGCTATTAATTCAGGAGCAATTTGATGCCTCTCAAGAGCCAAGTGCAAGTTGGGAAGTGAGTTTCTTGCTATTGACATTTCAACACTTTAGAACCTCTTTGATAAACAACCGTAAGTTTATTCTTTGCATTAACAATGAAAAAAAAAAAAGGTTTTTCTTAAAACCAAACAGATTAAGTGTCTTGGCAAATGTTGTTGTGATGAGTTAGGTTCCTAAACCATCAAACAATGAGTCTACCTCATGTTGCAATTTTTTAAGAATCCATTGAAAAATCAAGAAAGATGAGATTATGATCCTTCATTTTTCCTACTCATGTCTCATTATTTTATGCTATCATAAAATGATTTAAGTTAAATTTTTATTCTATTAATTGCCCAAAGACATCATACTTGAAAGAAATATACGTTTACACTCTGGGTGTAGATGTCTCATCTGGGAGCCTTAACCATTGAAACTGTACCTCAGTCTTTTCCTCAAAAGTTTTCCCCCCAATTTATTATGCATGTGATGGATTCAAAGCACTATACAATGAAAGCTGTGAGAATATATTTTTTTCAAAAAGATAATGAAATAGCAAATAATCATAATAACTACTTCTTTCAAAACAGCTTTTCAACTATTACTTCCAGAATTCCTTTTCAAATCTTCCTCCAAATCTAGCACTCCCCTACCTCAACCCTATGAGTTGTACGTAACAGGAAACACTCCTTATCTGTCTTGATTACCTTTTGAACTAGGTACATTTCTTAATGATAAGGTCATGAGTTCTCTTTTCTTTCATTCCTAGACCTAAACCAGAGCCTGAGTAAGGCCCGGCACCATCCTCACCTATTGACCTACCTATCTCCTCAGCCATAGTGTAAGCTCCTTGATAGATGGAACTGTTTTCTCTGTGCCTCTGGGAGTCCTGCTCTGAAACTTGATTAACATATATTTATAGAGTTGGCAAACTGAATATATGTGAAGCCTCAAAACTGTGTCCATATCCAGGACAAGAAGGATCAGCACAGAGTTTATCCCACATGGCCTAAATAAAACTCTGAAAAATAGCTGAACAAGTTGCAAAGAAACTATGAGGAGAGAATAACCTGGGAGTCTAAAAAAGTGTCTGCTCCCTGTTCCATGGCTATGGGCACACATTTCTCTGACTGCTGCAGTGTCACAGTTGTTGGCCTATGGTTCACCCAGTTGATCATCCCCTTAAAGTTGATTGAGGAACCTCATACCTTCTCCTACTACTGTTTTCTCTTCTTCCAAAGCCCCTTTGTCCTTTTACATCTTTTCTGAGAAATCCTAGGGGTTCCTTTCCTGCTGACCTCACTACTAGACCTGTATCTTCAAATTTCTCCCTGCTGAATCACAGAGGAGTGAAGAGAGAGAACTGTCCTGGAGAAAAGTGCTACCTGAAAGATAATCAAGTCTTTCACACCCTCAGATTAACAATCTCGTGGTCTGTCTCTGTCATCTCAGCCTGAGTGAACTCAATTCCAGAAGGAAAGAAAGAATTTTAAAAGCTCATCCTGTTACTGATGAGTTTGGTTCAGACAAGTTGATTCTGAAGTGCCTAAAGGCATGCTGCAGAGAAAGCTGATCAGGCAGATTAAAACTTGTGTCTCAGCACTCCAGAGGGAGGTGTGAAATTAGGCTCTTTAAAGAGAGAGAGAGAGAGAGAGAGAGAGAGAGAGAGAGAGAGAGATCAGAATCCACACCTCTCTGTCTGGACCACCAGAACTCCTGAGTTCCTTGTTTGGGTCTATTCACAAAGTCCAAAACGTTTTCCCTTTGTTGTAAGGCTTATGTTGTGAGCCACATAAATTGGGAGGTTTTTCTTTCCCAAAATGATCTTTGTCTTCATTCTAAGTAGCATTACAATGAGATCACAACACAACTCAGTGAAGCAGAAATGTGTTTCCGCCTTTGGGACTTAATCTCCTGGGTAACTATTATTTAGGTGATCCTATGACACTGCTCAGAACCTCAGGAATGTTAGTAGGTCAGTGGGGCATTAGGAAACTAAGAAAGTAATGCAAGAACAGGCCTGGGAGTTGGCTATTGTTTTCCTCCAGGCACAAGTGAAAGAGTGCATTATTAGCTCTGCCATGTGCAATTTTCCTGGACACATATATTATTTCACTGAACACATAGAAGAAATCAAAAGAGAAATTCCATAAACCTCCACCACCACATTCACCAACATGCCTATATCTGAACCTACATGCCATCCCTTCTGTTACAATGAATCAACTGCCCATGTCCCTTTCAAGGCCAATCCCTACACCTTTGTATGAGATCCCTTTTTCTTTCAGCTACTCAAGGTCATCACTCCAGCAAGTGACCTTCTCTGTTCTGTTTCACCAACTTTCCTCTCTCTAGAGCTATGCTGTCCAATTCAGTAACCACCAGCTCATGCAACTCTTTACATTAACCATAATCAAGTAAAATTTTAAATTCATTTCCTCAGACACTCTAGCTACATTTCAAGTGCTCAATGCCACATGTAACTGTTGAGCACTTGAAATGTTAAAGTGTAGGATAGAACAGATCAAATATAAATAAGAAAACATTTCTATCTATTGAGAGTTCTATTGAACAGCACTATTCTAGGAGATTATCCCCATCTACATATAACATTCTGTAATCTTGCATCTTAAAAATATTATAATTTAAAAATATCTCTTGGCCTCTCTGGTTACTACTCTACTCTTTACTACCACTTACAGTACAATTTTTTGAGAGGACCTACACTAGCTGTCTTAACTTTTGTTTCTCATTTGAAATCACTGAATTAAGGCTTCCATCCTCACTATTTCATATAAATTTTTTTGGTCAAAGTCACCAAAGACCTGTTGCTAATTTCAATTGTCTATATCAGTCCTCATCTTAATCAACAACAAACCATGAATACAGCTGACTTGCAAGCATATTTCTTCACTTGAATTCCAGGATACCATTCTGTCTTGATTCGCTTTCTACTTCTCTGCTATCCTTCTCAATCTCCACAAATAGATCAACTTCATTAACTTTAGCATTTGTCCTCTAATCCCTGTTTTCTCTCTGCATTCATTACCTTAATAATCCCATGCAATCTCATTGCTTTAAATATTTCTATTTCACTGATAAGTAGAAAATGTGTAGCTTCAGCTTAGACCTGTTTCTAAACTCCATACTCCTAATCTCATTGCTTCTTACAATCACCATTTCCAAGCCTGAAAAGCATCTCAGTGTAGAATGTCAAATTTAACCTCCTGTTTTCCCTCTTAATCACAGCAGTTTCTCCTTACCACTTCCCATTTCAGAAAGTAAATATCTAGCCCATTCTTCAGATTGCTCAAACAAAGTCTTGATTTTAGTAACGACTATTCCCTTTCTCCTACTCCTACATCCAATAATCAGCAACTTCTATCTACTCTCTATGTAGCATACATCTATCTAAAATTCAGCCACTTCCCAGTTCCTATCCTGCTAAGCCCAGGCCACCATTATCTCTCACCTGAAGAATTTCTATGACTTCCTAATTGGTCTAATTGGTCTACTTACTTCCTCTCTTACAATTCTGTTTAATTGGAACATATTCATTCTGAATGAATGAAAGAAAAAAGGCTCTTATTGAGATACAAGTATCACTCTGGCCAGTGTGGCTCAGTTAGTTGGGTGTGGTCCTGTGCACCTGAAGTGTTGCTGGTTCGATTCCAGGTCGGGACACAGGCCCAGGTTTCAGGCTCAATCCCCAGTTGGGGACATGCAGGAGGCAGCTGCTCAATATTCTACTCTCACATTAATGTTTCTCTCTCCTTGTCCCTTCCTCTCTCTCTAAAAAATCAATTAAAAAATCTTTTTTAAAAAAGATACAAGTCTCATCATGTTACTGTTCAGCTCACTATCTCCAGTAGCTTCCCATCTCACTAAGACAAAAGTTGTAAGTCCTCAGAGTGTCTCTCAAGTCCCTACATGGTCTCCTATGGCACTTCTCTGACCTCGTTTTCTGCCACTCCTACACTTTGACCTGTGTGTCCTTCTTGAACTGACCTTCTTACAACTGCTTCACTTTCTAAGCACGCCCCATCAGAATCTTCCTGTGCTTTGCACGATCTCCCTTGCTTCCTTCTGTTCTCTGTGCAAACATGCCTCTTCAGAGAGGTCTTCTGACTGCACTATAAAAAACAGATATCCCCTAGCGCTCTCTATTTCTCTTACCTCCCCATGGTATTTGAATTAACCAATTTACTCAGTCTGCCAGGATTTTTTTCTTTTCAAAATAAGCCATGAAACCATTGAGATTAAATAAACATTTCACAAAGAAACAGCAAATAAAGTAGTCAAAGAAGTATCATAGTTTCTTATTTTGTCCTTCCTTGATGACCTACAAATAAGCTTGATCTATTATTACTTATCCTAAAATTGTTTTTATTCTAGTATTCACACTCAAACTCCTGGGCTTTCATTTCTGTGGGCTTTCCATTGCTTGAATGGAGTGGCTTCTGAATTATTTGCTTTGCTCAAATGTAAGTAGGTACATGTATCTTTCTGCTTCACTTTGTCTTCTAGTGTGCCTATGCTTGGAAATGTATATATAACACATATTATTTAATTATAAGTAGCTTTCCCTCTATTTCTTCCCTATATTATGGAAAGGATGTTATACTGAGATCCACTAAATTATGTGTGTAAAGAGATTATAGTGCTTCTGTGTTTTATTTTTGCTTTATAAGGAATAGTAGAAAGTATTTATTATAAGAAGGAGTTTATATCTGTATTATTGTGGACTGCTGACCTAGTCTAACTTCCTCCTATAACAGATGAGGAAACAGAAGCAGAGACTTTCAAAGCCTATGATGTTGGCAACAGAGGCAGGGCTGGCACAGACAGGTGTGGAGTGGCTCTCATTTACCCCTTTTTTTCTATAGAAGATTGCCTTAATATGGCTCTAATTCACAAATCATTAATAGAAATACTTGTTAAATTATCCTTCTTGCCTAAGAATATTTCTTGTAAAGGGAAATTTTATTCTTAATTTGATTCTCTAAAATTACCTCAATGACATTTTAATCCTAATTGGATTGTCTAAAATCACTTTAATTCTTCATCTTTTACAGAAGTCTATAATTTTGGAGAGTTGGTCTATTATGAAAACTAAAGTATAGCAGCTCATAAATACAACCTTTCAAAGGGCCATCACACGCAGTTATATTGTGCTGTTGGTTTTGAGTGTTTGGTTTCTGTTGATTGTTCAGTGAAGTCACCCCACTGACACTCTTGAATTTCAGTATTAAATAAACACAAAATGCTTATATTGCGAAAGTGTCTTTAATTCCCATAGAAAAACTCAATACTGGAGACATGAAATCAAACATTGCACAGAGAGGTCTGCAGCACTGAAGCTTTTGAAATTTAATGTAAATATGACAGTGCCCACCAAATGGAAGTAACAAACTAAGCCCCAGGTTGTGAATGAAAACGTATTTTGCTTATTAAAATGGTATTGATTGAGGCCTTACATCTTGTGCAATATATGGTAGTCTGCTTCAAAACAGTTTAAAACAAGAATTTGTCTAAGATGATATATTATCTTTGAGTTTCACTGCCTATTAATCTATACTTTTATTTACTTATCATCAAGTAGATTGTATGCTGTGTTCAGATATGACCGTTTCCCCTAAGTACTGTCAGCAATATTGTTTGCTAGAACATGAATCACAGTATCTTTATAAAAATACTAGAGGCCCAGTGCACAAAATTAGTGCACAGGTAGGGTCGCTAGGCCTGGCTGGCAATCAGAGCCCATCGGGGCCTTCCTGCTGCTGGCCAGGGCCTTCCTTTGTTCCACGCCACTCCCTGGTGGTCAGCGCATGTCATAGCAAACAATCGAACTCTTGATCTTCTGGTGGAACTCCTGAGGGGACACTTTGCATATTAGCCTTTTATATATACAGACTAGGGGCCCAATGCACGAAATTCGTGCACGGGGAAGGAGGGGTCCCTCAGCCCGATCTGCACCCTCTCCAATCTGGGAGCCCTCAGGGGATGTCCTACTGACGGCTTAGACCTGCTCCCCATGGTCCTCTGCTCTCTGCTGACCTGCCCGCTTGACGCCACGGTAGGCCGTGGTGTCTGCTCTCTGTAGGGGACTGCCTGTCTTTCGCCGCTGGGGTCAGGGGCAAGCAGCACCCTGCTGTCTTCTCTCTGGCTCGCCACCGCAGGGGCAAGCAGGGCCCTGGTGTCTGCTCTCTGTGGGGGCCCTGCAAAGGACTGCTTGCCCCTCGCTGCCACGGACAGTGGCAAGCAGGGCCCTGCTGTCTGCTCACTCGCTGCAGGGGACGTTCCCGCCCCGTTCCTGGCCGCTTGGGTGTGCGCCAGCTTGGAGTGCCTGGGTCCTGGGGATGTTCCCACCCCAACCCCGGCCGCTTGGCACCTGCAAGCGTAGGCCC
>NW_005367314.1:682902-720234 GCF_000412655.1 Myotis brandtii
GCCTCCATGTTGTCCTCAGTCTTCCCTCGCAACTGGTATATGCAAATTAACCGCCATCTTTTAGCTTCTATAATTGAAACATTGTATCTTTTGGAGCTGTTGCTTCAAGAGCTCAGAGCCAGGCGGCAGCAGGCGGGGAACCTTGGCTTCCTCCGTCACTGGAGCAAGCAAGCCTCATGTTCCGCTTCAAGCTGTCTGGCTGCCGGCTGCCATCTTGGCTGACAGTTAATTTGCATATTGCCCTGATTAGCCAATGGGAAGGGTAGCGGTCGTACGCTAATTACCATGTTTCTTTTTTATTAGTGTAGATTGCCTGTGTGCCTGGCCTCAGTGCAGCACTCATATTTTTATTAAACCTTTTGAACACTTCTATGTATTAGATGCTGGGGATATGGAGATAAATTTGATGGCCCTTGACCCTGCCATCATGGAACTGTCTGCTCCTGAGAAAGAAGGCCATGTCTTTCATCTGTGTCCCTCCATATGATGGCTTAGCTTGAGGATTTGCACAACACTTGTTTACAGGATTGAGCAAAACAAAGGCAAGTATAGTTAAAAAGAAAATAATAAACATGCTGTTGATAGCAGGACCCAGCAGGCCTACCCCAGGCCAGAGCTTGAGAACCTCAACTCTTCTTTTATATTCTCTTTATCAGTTTCTCATAATTAAAAAAAATAATAATATCCTGTGTAGGTATTGAGAGATCCTACCTCCCTACCTAGGAGATATCAAAAGAGGCAAGAGAATGTTCTAATTTTAGGCAATTAACACCCTAGTTTGAATCAAATAAAAAACATTGCTATTTAAATAAAATTTTAATACACAGAAACAGTCTAGCCCAGTGATGGCGAACCTATGACACCCGTGTCAGAGGTGACACGTGAACTCATTTTTTTGGTTGATTTTTCTTTGTTAAATGGCATTTAAATATGTAAAATAAATATCAAAAATATAAATCTTTGTTTTACTATGGTTGCAAATATCAAAAAATTTCTATATGTGACACGGCACCAGAGTTAAGTTAGGGTTTTTCAAAATGCTGACACGCCGAACTCAAAAGGTTCGCCATCACTGGTCTAGACTCCCATCCATACTATTTACCACTGAAAAACACTGGATTATTGATGATAAGAGCACACAAATCAACCAGCCTAACTGTCAGGAGATATCTTGAAGGTCACCTCTGCTTTATCCATAATGTTATTCTCCCACCTCCTCATTTCATTCAAATAAAGTGTTGGCAGCAGCTTTCCTCTTTATATCCTGCTGGGGATCACTCCCAGGAGATAAGCTCAGAAGCCTATCCATCCTTTGCTTCCTGAAAGTCCTTTAAATTGTCTTCAAAAGGCATTCAGAGGTTAGGAACATCCACACCTCTCTAGCCCCTTGCTCTTTGCTTTGAGTCCAGCAAGCCCATCTCTGACATCCTTCCATGACCCTTCTGTTCCTAACATTTATTCATGAAAACAGTCTGTGCCTAAACCTTGTTGACCTCCTTTATCTAATAAAATATCATTTGAGATCCTCACCACCTATGTAGTGGTAAGTGTAACTGCTCTCAGCATTGAAGAAATTTATACTTCCAGCAATCCTATCTAATAAAAGAGTAATATGTAAATTGACCATCTTTCTAACACACAAGATGGCTATCCCCATGTGGTCAAAGATGGCCTCCTCCATGTAGACACAAGATGGCCACCACAAGATGGCTGGCAGGGGAGGGCAGTTGTGGGTGATCAGGCCAGCAAGGGAGGGCAGTTGGAAGGGACCAGGCTTGCAGGGGAGGGCAGTTAGGAGGGACCAGGCCTGCAGGGGAGGGCAGTTAGGGGTGACCAGCCCAGCAGGGGAGGACCAGCCCAGCAGGGAAGGGCAGTTAGGGGCAATCGGGCTGGCAGTGGAGCAGTTAGGCATCAATCAGGCTGACAGGGGAGTGGTTAGGGGCAATCAGGCAGGCAGGCAGGTGAGCGGTTGGGAGCCAGCAGTTCTGGATCCACAGGGATTGGGCCTAAATGGGCAGTCGGACATCCCTTGAGGGGTCCCATATTAGAGAGGGTGCAGGCTGGGCTGAGGGACACACACACACCCCCGTGCACAAATTTCATGCACCGGGCCTCTAGTCTATGAGTATTCATATTCATTAAAATAGGTAGGAGGGGCATATACACAAATTTAGTACTTTCATTCCATATGCTCACTCAGAAGCACTTGATCCTGCTCTCCTGTTCCTGAAAACCTTTCTTTGCTTGGCATTACACAATTCTGGTTCCATTATTTTCTCTGTGGCTACACTGCATTGGATTATTTTGTAGTCTCTTTTTTCCCCCATGGTTTAAAATATAGCTGTTTTACTCTTCAGTCTTTTTCTTTTTTCATTAGAATTCCTTTTACCCGAGTAGCCATCTATTTGCTAACTCCAAAACCGTATTTTTAAGATAGACCTCTCCCTTGAATCAAAGAACTATGTATCTACTGTAACCTGTACACACCCATTTGGGTAGCTTACGGTTCATCCTAAACAAGTAAATCCAAAACTAATTCATCATCTCCTTCTTGACCCAGATCTCCCCTTCTCTTGTTTGTGAATGAAACCACCAGCTATTTAGTTGTCCAAGCAACTGGAAGCTCTCCTTGACTTGTCCCTCTCTCTTAATGTTTCAGATCCTATTAATAACCAAATGTCTTCTCCACTGACATTTCACTAGTCCACATACCCATGATCTCTAACCTGAATTACTAGGAGATCTTGTTTCTTGCTTCAAGTCTTGTTCCACTCTGCTCCTTTCTCCACACTGCAGGCAGAAATGATCTTCTAAAACACAAAACTGATCATGTTATTTCTCACCTGAAACATTTGTGATGGCTTTTTCCATTGCTCTTAAGATAAAGACTAAATTTAAGTGGGGAGTTATAAGGTCCTCCATTAACAAGCTCCTAGTGAGTTCTCCATAGTCTTCTCCCACACTGTCTGCTATCCAATCATATTGAACTGCCTTCAGTTCTTAAAAGTGACATGAAGTCTATTGCACTGGGCTTCTATATAGGTTTGTCCCTCTCTCTTCCTGGAACACTTTTTCCTCATTCACACAGGAAGACTTTATACATAAAGTTTTATATTACTAAATCTCAGTGCTTGGATTATAGGTAGTTTAAGTATCTTTTCCTTTTTGCGATTATATTTTTAAATATTAGATAATAAACATGTGTTAATTTCAAATCCCCATAAATAACATACAAATACCTTGTGACTCAGTAATTCTGCTCTGAATATATATGCAGCAAAAATGCAAATATAGACTTTTTAACCAAAAATCCAATTACATGTAAAAGAATATTTGCTCTTTTAAATTAATTAAAAGCAAATATATTAGGATTTTAAAAAAATAATAGCTGCTACCAGGTGAAGGGTACAGTGGGCCTCTCTGTACTATCTTTGCAATTTCTTATTAATCTGTTTCAAAATAAAAATTTTAAAAATGTAGCAGTGTTTGACATAAATATTAACTAGTAATTTTAAGTAACATTTCTCTGAAACTTAAAATTCATTTGGCAACTGTGTGAAAGACAATGAATCATTGATAAGATCTATCCTCAATGTAACTTTATAGTTTTAAAAAACATTCCTTTAAATGAATCATTCAAATTGCTTATATATATTGAAATATAAATATCAAAGAGGTAAATGCTGAATTATTATTCAATAGGAATAAGTATATTCTTTTCCTGGTTCCTAGAACTCAGTGAACCCAGAAGTTCAGAGATTAGGAAGCTTTCATGTGACAACTGGAATGACAATAAATCAAGAAAAGTGTAGCATTTCAAAGACAAATGAGGATTACAAAACAAAGAGGGTAGAA
This sequence comes from Myotis brandtii, assembly GCF_000412655.1. Taxonomy (NCBI): domain Eukaryota; kingdom Metazoa; phylum Chordata; class Mammalia; order Chiroptera; family Vespertilionidae; genus Myotis; species Myotis brandtii. The sequence continues at coordinate 686,758 of NW_005367314.1, forward strand.
GTCAATTGCTATTTTCCTTTTCCTTGGAAGTGCTTCATCTCAACCCCCAGAAGGATGGTCTAGAGAAGGCATTGGGGACAAAAAGGGAGTGAACTTCTAGCGGGTGGCACAAGGCAGAGCGAAGGCTGGATTGCCTGGCATGGCAGTCAGCAACAACAACCACACAGTGAACACCCTCTCCTCCATGCTCTGTGCCCCCTGTCTCTTTACTCATGTCTCCTTCTTGTCCAGCTCTCCCCAACTGCCCATGTAATCTATCCATCAGTCATGGAAATGAAAATGTTAAAAGTATATGATACAGTCTATATAAAAAGATACCATTGCAACAATGCTCATCTTAGAAGTCTTAGAGATTTCCCCAGGATGTTATGGCCGAAAGAGAGCTCTTGATATTCCACAAACCAGCTGCTCCTCAGTTAGTAAATGGTACTATTATCCACCTAGTTGCTCAATTAAAAGTTAAGAATGTATGTTTGATCTCTCTTTCTCTGCCATACTATTTAATCCATCTATAAGTCCTCTTGCTTTCATATTCAAATTGCATCTCAAACCTGTCAGCATTTCTCCATCTTCACTGATACTAACTTGGTCCAAACATCATTATCTCTCACCTGACTACAACAGCCAGGATGATCATTTAAAAAATAAATCAAATTATGTCACTGCTCTGCTTAAAATTTTCCAATGACTTCCCACTGTAACTAGAATAAAGTACTGACTGCTTATGGTAGCTCCTTGGGGTTGTCACACTCTGGCCCATCTCAACCGTTTAGGTGGCACTCACTCTCCACCAGCTGCCCATGCCTTTTTTTTGAACCTCAAATATGCCAGGTTCAGTTGTCTTAGGGTCTTATTCTCTGCCTGAAAAGCTCTGTCCCCAGAGCTGTGCATTGCTTCAAGTCACAGCTCAAATATCATTATTATCTAACTGAGGCCTCTTCTGAGCTTCCCAACTAAATCAACCTTCTCAGGGTGAAGTAATTATTGTATTCATTTATTTATTGTCTATTATTTTGCACTCTCCCAATCCCATGTAAGCTCCAGGTGAGGAGAGATTACTGGTATTTGGGGGGCTGACGCACAGTAGACTTTTTAAAAGAATGTGTTGATGAGAATGTTTTGCCCATTTCCCCCCCTTATCTTTCATCAGGATGACTAAAATGTAAGGGGGTGGGGGGAAGGAGGAGGAGGAAGAGAAGGAGAGCAGGGGAAGAGATCAAGATATAACAACCTCCAGGGAAATAGAACAGTTCTTCCAGATTCAATATTCAACATGAAATGAAAGAGAAAAATGAGTGTACTGACAAATGAGCTCTATGCAAATCGTGTGCAGGCAGAGTTCAATGGAGCTATCTATTGATTTTGGTGAGTATAACTATTATGCAAATACTTTGTTTGCTTTTATTATAGTGAGCCTTATTTTCCACTGTGGAATCCAGGTGCAGGAATAACTGTGTTTGCAAAGGCATTAACATCTTATACTTGATCAAGAAAAAAATGAAATCAAAACATATTCACTCTGTAACTACTGCCACACTGTCCAATTTCTCCCAGTTGCCATAAGTCTCTTTCCATTTGAGGCATCAAAACTTCTTTTTATTTTAAAAGAGAAGAGGTAGAGATTTCAATAACCATCCATTGAACATTGCATATAAAATAGTGAATATACTTTTCATATATTTGTGACTAAGACACCAAGACTAGGGGGTTTTTCATTTTTGTGCTTAATGTATATTTGTTTTTTATGAGTCACATATATTAAAAGTTATTCTTTATAAGACTCCACTCAAAGTGATGAGTCAAAACTTTTCCTTTGTTTCTTGAGAAGAGAGGTTTCTGTTTACCTAAGATGTGTCCTTTTGTCTGTAGATAAACAATTGGCTGACTTAATAGAATCTTTGTTATCCCATTAGCCAAGGCAAATAAGAGAATAATAAATCTACCTAAAATCATTGTCTGGGACTAGCAAGAAAGAAATTAGTTACTATGCTTAAATTATTAGCCGATTTTATTTATGATTCCACATGGCTATAGTCCAGCTGTTGGAGAACTCTGATTATGTTGTTCCTAAGCTGAAAAAGCTGCTAGAATTCTTTCTGATGACAAAACAAATTCAATTAAAAATGACTTGACTAGTAACTATAGTGAGAAAGGAAAGCAGTCATCTTCTGTTTGTCTTAAATAACTATTTGTTCAGAACACCACTATATCTTTCTCTAACCAGCCTCAGCCTTGGGCTAACTTATGACTATTGCATCTAGTAAGAATCTACCTGTTGCCTCTAGAATTCCAGGTGTCCTGGCAGTGTATTTTATTTCTATATTTGCTGCCTGCGAAAAGGGAAGATGCTTCCGGGGTATGAAGCAATAACAGAAAACCATGAAGGGCAGAATGTTGTAATGAAAAAAATCCCAAACTGAGAATCAGGAACCTTGTTTCTAGTCCTATATAACTTCTCTGGGCCTCAAATTCCAGAATGTAAGATAAACATAGAGCTCTTTGGGGTTCCATTAAATTCTAAAACAGTGAGTTACTGCAGTAGAGCTTTCCTTAAGCAATGATTAAGGTTATGTCTACACTGAGCTATCAGGAGAGGAATGAAGACATTATATGATTAAAGAAAATATAATTTAGAAAATCTTCCCTAAAGAAAATGTTCACTGTTATTTGCCAAGGACGATTTCAACTCATAGAGCAGTGAATATCTTAAATTTCCTAAGTGAGCTGTTTCCAGCTCAACTTAACAGATATTTATTAAGATTCTCATTTGTAGAAAATATTAGCTTGACCTCAGTCAACACCAACATTCCTTGGCACTGTGGAGTTGTACCTTGTGGATTTTTTTTCACAAGTAAGAACAGGTTTCCCACCTTCTTTAGCAATACACATTGAGCTCTTTGGGGGAAGGGAAGGGAGCATTGTTGGTAACCCAAACTTTCCAAATAGTAATCATTGAGTCAAGACCTTTACATTCATCAAATCCTCATTACCCGTAAATGCTTCCTTGTGAGGAAAGCCTTGGAGCAGCAGAGGTAGTTCATGTGGAGAGAGAGACTCTTTGCACCACAGTTCAATCAACTGAAAAAAAAAATAATGTGGAGAATAAGGATCTATTCAGAGGCTGCAGCCAGTGACAAAAAGGAGGCTTTGAAACAGAGCCCAGAGAACATGTTCAAGTCTGAAATCTGTTGCACCACAGTTCAATCAACTGAAAAAAAAATAATGTGGAGAATAAGGATCTATTCAGAGGCTGCAGCCAGTGACAAAAAGGAGGCTTTGAAACAGAGCCCAGAGAACATGTTCAAGTCTGAAATCTGGGGCAACACAGAGAGCTCCTGGCAATTCAGTGAGTGGAAAAAGTAGCATGATGTTTGCAAATGACCATGTTTGGATTTACACTCAGAAATTTAAAAACTCTTCCTTTTCTTTTTTGATTCCACCCAGGTCTGTACCTGCTATCTACCTTGGTTTGCTTTCTACCTATCCTTGGCCAGTCCCACAGCACTGTCACCAGATATTTAAGTGGTAATGAGAGCCCAACTCCTTGTATCACAAGCTCATTACTAAACAGAATGACTGAAGGGCCTTTGAACGTGCTGTTCTCTGTTGGAATGTTCTTTACCCAATATATGCCTGGCTCACTCCCTCACTTCCTTCAAGTCTCAGTTCAAATGTGGTGTTATCCAATTTGTAATATCTTAACCAATAAAGGGAAAAAATAAAAATAAAAGCAAAAAAAATAAAAATAAAATATCATTCCCTTATTGATCACTATCCACCCGTATGCTATGTTGTTTCAGAGTCCTGATAACCACCTGACATATATATTTATCTAAATATATTCATGTGCTTCTATGTTTTGCTTGTGTTGATGACTAGATATAAGTTCCAAAAGGATAGGAACTTCCATTTTCCCATATCCAAACACCTATGTAGTAGGTGCCTAACAGACATTTGTTGAATTAATTAATTAAATGCACCCAATACATTTGATCATGCTTTAGATCAAAACACTGGGCAGGCTGAGGAAGAAACTGTCAAAGTCATTTTCTACTTCCTGTTTTTTTTTTCTTCTACCTCTTTCAAAGGATTTATATATGGCTTTCTCTCAAGAGAGGAATAGGTCATGGACAATATGGAAGCTTATTTGTTTCTTATTTTCTGGATATCACCACAAAGCTGTAATTTTTCCTACAGGGAGCATTTATGTTTAAAACATACAATTAGTTGTTCTGATTACAGAGCCATGACTAATGTTTAAGAATAGGACATTGATAGGGTTTTTAGCTGATATATATACATATTCTCCCCCGCCCCCATCTTTTTCCTCCTCTGTTTGGTTGATCTGGTTTAACTGTTCAGGTTCAGAAAATTTGTTTCAACTTTTAAAATACTGATAAAATTTATCAATTATTTAGACACATTTTTCTTCCCCAATCTTTGCTGGAGGCCATGGAGTAATGAAATACCACCTCACACCTGTTAGAATTCCTATTATCAAAAGATAAAAGGTAACAAGTGTTGGCAAGAACGTGGAGAAAAGGGAACCTTTTTGCACTATTGGTGGGCATATTAATTGTGCAGCCACTATGAAAAACAGTAAGGAAGTTCCTCAAAAAATTAAAAATAGGACTATCATATGATCCAGAAATTCCATTTCTGGCTATTTATCTGAAGAAAATAAAAACACTCACTTGAAATGACAGATGTACCCCATGTTCTTTGCATGAATGGATAAAGAAAAGGTCAGACATATACACACTGAAATATAACTCAGCCATAAGAAGAAGAAAGTCTTGCCATTTGCAATAGCAGATGGACCTTTAGGGCATTATGCTAAGTGAAATAAGTCAGCCAGAGAAAGATGAATACCATATGATCTAACTTATGTTAAAATTAAAAAAACACACCCAAGAGACAATTAAAAAACACAAAACAAAAAATAACAAGCTTATGGATGTAGAGAAGAGATTGGTGGTTACCAGAGGCATGGGGTGGGTGACATGGGAGAGAGAGATTAAAAAGTACAACCTCTCAGCTGTAAAAAATAGATAAGTCATGGGGTTGTAATGTACAATATGGAGACTATAATTAATACTGTATTGTATATTTTAAAGCTGTTCAGAGAGTAGATCTTATAAGTTTTCATGACAAAAAAATAATTCTGTAATTCTGTATGTTGATGGATGTTAACTAGCTTTATTGTGGTGATCACTTCACTGCCTATACAAATATCAAATCATTATGGGATACACCTGAAACTGATACCATGTTATATGTCAATGATATCTAAATTTTTTAAAAAAAGAAATAGGCCTTGAACCCATACATCCTTATTAGTTGTTGGAATAATATATACTTCCATAATGCTTGGCAGATACCCACTGCCATTGTTTTCTAACTGCTTCCCAGTCATCCCAGCTGCCAGGGTGTTGAGATACCCTGGCTCCAGCAATTAAAGGGTTAATGATGCACTCCAGGCCTTACTTCTCCATTTGGCCAGCATCTGTACCAGTTGTTAAATATTTTTTATATCAACCTGTTCATGTTGTGAATTTATTTTTAAAAAGTGTTCTGGGAGTCCAGAGGATGAGGTAATTAATTCTAACCCCAGAGAGTTAAGTCTAGAAAGCAGTTGAAGTGAGATTTAAGTCTCTAAGTGATCAAAAGAAATGTGTCTTCTATTTAGTCTTTTTTCCTTTGATGTTTCCAATTTCTTCTATTATTAGAAAATAAAGCCGTTAGTTAACTATAAAAAAAAAGATCCAGGAGAAATAAAGATAAAGGAAAATTTCAAAAGAAGTTAATCTTTTTCCTTTCAAAATTATATCTACCCTACAGGCCTTAAAAAGGCAACAATTTTCAGACACAATGTCCTTGTATTCAGGATTGTATAGTGTTCAGAGCACACTCTAGTCTTAAGAATTAGGGGGATTTGGACAAATAAGATACCTCTCTTTACTTTCATTGCATCATATAAAAATAAGATAATGACAGTCTCATTCCAAAAGGTTGTTATGAGTAGTAAGCAACATAATGCATGTAAACTGTTTAACTCCGTGGCAGCACACCGTAGATGCCTATTACAATTGGCTGGTATTAAGACAGGTCCAGTAATTCCTCAGAAACTTGGCCTCAGACATGTCACTTCCCCCTTCCAGGAACCTGCTTTTTGTGTTGACAGTTTTCTCAATAGCTCCTTGGCCTAACTGGGAAAGCAGTGAGGAAGATTGCCTCAGTAGATGAAAATACTAGAGGAAGGTGGCAGCTCGTCTGAACCTGACTCAGAGGTTCTGAAAAAAATAGGGTGGGTATCCAATTCCAGGACCTTCTGGTCTCACAAGTATTAAAACCATTTAATGAAATGCAAATTAGAATTCCCCTGAATAAAGTAGGACTTGATGCTAACAAGGAAGAGCCTTCTTTTTGTCATTCTGTTACTTACCAATACAGGATCAGGGTAGGAAGTATCTTCAAATGATAGTAAAACATGGTCATAGCTGAGGTTCATGAACCCTAACTATATAGTGCCTGGGCTAAAAATTTTATATATATTCTCAAATATGATGTTCTCAGTAACCTAAAGTCTTCCTTTTGCCCCATTGACCTCTTTCCAGCCGCCCCCACCCCACAATGCCATGTTTTATCAACATTTCACCTACATTGCATGGTTTCCTGTAATCAGAAACTCTGTGTTACTTGAATAATGCCAACCAGATATTTCTTTGATTAAAAAAGATCCTAACTGCCTGGCCAGAGTGGCTCAGTTGGTTAGAGCATTATCTTGTCCACCAAAAGGTTGCTGGTTTGGTTCAATTCCTGGATATGGTCAGGGCACATTCCTTGGTTGTGGGTTAGGTCTCCAGTTAGAGTGTGTATGGGAGGCAACTGATCGATATTTCTCTCTCTCTCTCTCCCTTCCTGTCTCTAAACATGTCCTCAGGTGAGTAGTAAAAAAACAGATCCTAACTTCATATGATGTTAATCTCTAAATAGGAATTATGTCTCAATACTGCAACCTCTGTCTTCAGTTAAGCCATTAGTAATCCTAGCATGCAATCCTCCTTAAGTTGAAAGTCAGTGATGAGTTCCAGGTGTCCTAAAGTCATATGGATGTTAGGTGGAGAGATTATGTGATAATGTAGTCAGATTATTATACTGAGAACAATGAAATCAACCCAAGAATTTAACTCTTCTGAAACTAGGAGCCTCGTGACTATATTGGTTGGTTATCTGTTTTGGCATTGTGAAGAGCTTGCCTCTCAATAGATTTTTTTTTAATTTTAAAAACAGTCTACTTTTTATTTGACATACATGTAGCACTTCTGTATTTGGTATGTGAAGAAATTAGTAGAAAGTTCCAGCCCTTGAAAATCTTAAATTTCTACTTGAAAGTAAAGAAATTATTTTTTAAAAGGTACTTAAGAAAATTTTGAACAAAATACTAATGAAAAATGATGTTCACAACTAAGTCACTATAGAGATTAATTTGGTACATGTCTTGTATAGCCAAGTAAAGTTCTAAGTTAATGCTACTGCTGTACAGGCCCCATATAGAATTGCTAAAGTGTCTGAATTGGATCAACACAAATGATGATCATCTACTTACTTACAAAATGCTTTCTCTGAGGCAGACAGTGTTGCCATTTAATCTGTATTGCAACCCTATTTGGAGCTGAGAAAGGTGAGCAATGAGACCAGGAGAAGTGCAGCAATTCACCTGAGGTCACAGAGAGGGCAGAGCAATGATTTGAAGCCGGAAAATGTGGCTCCAGAATCAGAGACTTTTCCTGCCATATTCTGACTCAGTGTTCCTCCCAACATGTCAGTTTCAGCCCCAGGCAACTTCTAGCCATAAGGAGCCCTAGGTGAGGACTTCATGCTGTAGTCTTCCATTCAGAAAAGACTGCAAGACCTACCCAGGATGAAAGGGACTGGAAATGTACAAATCAACCGGCCTAGCCAGGGCCTTCCAGATGGCCAGTCATCATTGAACTGCCTCTTACCAAGAGAGTACTAGGTCAGTATGACCAGTAGAGGTGCTAATGGATGCACATGCCCCTCTGGCCTATAGTGTTCAAGTTTCTGGAGAGAAGAAAGGTTTCTGGCATAAGTTTCTTAATTGCCCTACAGAATGTAAAGTGTTGCATTGGGTGACTGATAGGACACCTTCCAGAAAAATCACATTCAAAAGTTCCCTATTGACAGCTATTCTTGATACTTTCCTCTGATATCTAAGTATTTCATTTTCAAGAAATTTTTAGTATTGCACATTGGTTCTATCTTTCTCAAACAGAGAAATGAGTTGACTACCAAAGTTAATCAGCCACCTCATGAAAACCAGCCAAACAAGTTAGAGTGAATCCTACACCCTCATGCCTTGCTCTGATTCACACAGAGGCATCAGTGGGGCTTAGAATGTGATGAATTGGCTCCCACACTACTGGTATCTCTCAGCTATGGACTCTGGGACTGAGATGCCCCAACAAGCTTGGGAAGGATAGAGGGATTTGTGCTATGAAAACATCGTAACCCCACATCTACTCTATCTCTGCCAAGTAATGTCAGTTCATGAGTTGACACGGTCAATACCACTTGGTGCATTTGCAACAGCTAAAAGGCCATTGCCAAACTGCCTGAAGTATAGTAATAAAAAGAATTACTAGTAGATGTATTTATTAATGCCAAGACAAGAACCTTGTCTTAAAACTTTGACAAGTAACTTTGCATGAAATCATGTGTTTTCATTTTTTCAACACATCTATTGAACTTCTACTATGAGCCAAGAAATGTGTTAGCTTCTTGGAACATAAAAATAAATAAGACACAGACACTTCCAGTGAAGAACTTGTAATATGGTATCAGTGGAAGCAACAAATATTTATGATATATTGATAACAAGGGTAGCAAAATTTGTCCTCTTTCCTCTGGGAGAGGCTTTCTGTAATGTTACCTTAGAGTATTTGTTTATAAGTAAATAGTTTCACCTGCTTAGTCTTAGATTTTGAACAGAGCAACAAAGGTCATACTGTTCCCAATGGGTAGCTGGGTGCTTTTCAAGTTTTTGATGGTAACAAAATAAGAATCACTCTTGTTCCTAGAAATAAAATTCCCGTGATGCAAACTAAGAACTTTCTCATGTAAAACAATACATCAGTTTGGGGCTAACAAGCCTGTTGATGCTCCCTGTGGGCCAATGTGCAATTGCCTAATTCAGTGGTAGTTTGAACAATGAAGGAAAACATTTATCAGTGTTGTGATAGAGATAAATAATTGTCAATCCAATAGCCTATCCTCCTTTTCCTTGCTAATGGATCCTGATTTGACTATGCTATCCACAATGTGACAATATGAATTCTACCCTCCATGAATCTAAATCCATCATGATAATCTCATTCTCCTTTTGGGGTGATCTGTGACCTATTTGTAGCCAGTTGGATAACAGGGCAGTCTATTAGGGAGGATCCCAGAACAGACTTTCTTTCCTAGTAAGAGAGAAACATATGATAGATATGCTCTCTTTCTACTAAGGACATTGTCCTGTGCAGGTGTGATACTTGCAAAGTATTTTGAGAAAGACATTGTCAATGTGATAATATCAGAAGAGCCTTGATAACATGACAACATAGTCAAGCTGCTGAGCCACTCTTAAAACCAACTATTTTGTGATTTTGTTATGTGAGATCATAATAAACAAGTATTTATGCAAATGAACAAAGTACATAGTCCCAGGCCCAAAGATAGCAAATAGGAAAGGCTGAGATTTCAAACATAGACATATCACATTCAAATGCCATTAGCTGGGTCCTCTATGTTAGACGAAAGAAGTAAAAAACTAAGAAAATAAGAAAAATAAATATTAAATATCCTGGCTCTCCTTCAAATGATGTCCTAGAACAACTGTAAAGTAAATATACCTTCAGCAGATCCTGGGTAAGTATCAGATTTGTTTAGGAGTTTTGCTTCCTATGCCCTAAGTCAGGGTCAGCTATAGGTAGTATCTGACCAGTGGAATTTAGTTAAATGACCCTGAACAAGACAATTTGGTCTAAAGTAGCTTTAGGGATTCAAATCCAAATGTCGGAAGTTTCAACAATTCTTGATAGTTTTTAATTTAAACAAATGTTGCCTGAATAAGTATTCTTCTTGATTTTTAGTTGTGCAAAAATTATCTTCTTTAACAACTTTCCAGATTAGTCCAATACATTTCTGTAGGTTTTCACATTTATCAAATAATTTAACAACTTTTTTTGTTGATAAAGTTGTGGGTTATCTTGTGTTAAAAACAGAGGTATATGTTTCTCACAAATCAAAATTACTTTAAGAAGAATAGAGAAAGTTGAAACACTCCTGGAGAAAAAAAAATAATACTCTACTGTCATGGATAGAGATGATCTCAGGAGAAAAAAAACAATTCCTGGGAGAAATGCAAGACAAAACCACAGTGAGATATGAGCTCATGCCTGGAGAATGGCTATCATCAAAAAGACAAGAGGTAACAAGTGCTGGTGAAAATGTAGGGAAAAGGGAACCCTGGTATACTATTGATGGGAATGTAAATTGGTGCAGCCACTAAAGAAAACACCATAGAGGTTCTCAAAAAATTAAAAATGGAACTACCATTTTATTTAGCAATTCCACTTCTGGGTATATACTCAAAGGAAATTAAAACACTAACTTGTAAAGACATGCAGCCCCATGTTCATAGCAACATTATTTATAATAACCAAAACATGAAACAACCTAAGTGTCCACCAACAGATGAATGGGCAAAGAAAATGTAATGCACACACACACACACACACACACACACACACACACACACTGGAATATTATTCAGCTATTTAAAGAAAAGAAATCCTGACATTTGGGACAACATGGATGGACTTTGAGGGTATTATGCTAAGTGAAACAAGTCAGGCAAAGAAAGACAAATATTGTGTGATATCACTTATATGTATAATCTTAAAAAAACAAACAAACCCCAAACTCAAAAAAAAAAAATAGGACAGATTTGTGGCTATCAGAGGTGAGGGGTGGGGTAAGGAGTAAGGGAATTAGATGAAGGTGGTCAAAAATTATTAACTTCCAGTTATAAGAGAAATGTGTTCTGGGGATATAATGATCAACATGATGACTATAGTTAACACTGCTGTATGGTATACAGTGGGGCCTTGACTTACGAGTGTCCCGACTAACGAGTTTTTTGAGATATGAGCCGTCTCTTGGCCGATTTTTTGCTTTGAGTTGCGAGCTAAAATTCGGGTTACGCGCCAGCTTCAGATACCCCACCGCTAGTTGGCGCAGCGAACGTCACAGTGAACACCACAACATCAGCCCAGCATCACGTGTCTCACTCGTTCACTTTTTGATTTGACATACGAGTAATTTGAGTTATGAGCTCCATCACGGAACGAATTAAACTCGTAAGTCAAGGCCCCACTGTATTTGAAAGTTGCTAGGAGAGAGAAAATGTATAACTATATGAGGTGATGGATGTTAACTACCATTACTGTGGTAATCATTTTGTAATATATGATTGTCCAGTCATTATGCTGTCCAGCTTAAGTTTATACACTACCATATCTCAATTAAACTGAAGTGAAGAGTGGGTGAAGCAATTCCTGAGAAAGAGAAAATATCTTTTACAAAAAGGCTTTGTCCCAGAACTGGGCGGTGGTGGGGAGAAAGGAGGAAATATCTCAGAGCCTGACTACACAAAGTGAAGTCCAGGAATCAGTAGCCTTGGTATTGCCTAAGAGCTTGTAGGCTACGTAGGAGATCAGGCCCCTTCCCAGACCTGCAGGATCAGAACCCACAAGTAAACAAGAGCAACAGGTGATTCATATGCAAATCATAGTTTGAGATGCACCTTGGCTGCACTTTGAATTTTCAGCAAAGCTTTAACCAATACTGATGGCTGGGTCCCACACCCAGAACTTGTGATTTCATTGTTCTGGACTGCAGTTGAGATTCTCTGACGTTCTCAAGGGGTTTCAATATCCAAGCTTGAGAACCATGACTTGGTGGGCTGATGGTGGCAGTTCCAGTTTATTCGCTCTCCTCAAGGACACTAGGAAATTTGTGAATTTCTCAGTTTTAGACGTGAAGCCTTAAGATCCTGGGACAGGAGAATGCTTTTTGATCAGATGTAGGACATTTAATAAGAAGTCATGGAATTCTGAGCACAGGCATGCTTTGCTTCTATATCTATCCTTCCTTACAATTGTACATGTTCAATGAATCTTTATAAATAGGAATAATTTTTGTGCTTTTTATATCTATCGTACACTGAACAATTATATTTATCCTTTCTAATCATCCCATAAACTCTACAAAGAAGGTAATATTGCCTCTTTCACAGATTTTGGAACTAAGGCTCAGGGATGTTAAGACATTTCCCAGGGTTACACATCTGATAAACAGTGGTGTCAGGATTGAGGACAGGTCTTTCTCTCTCCAAAGTTGATGTTCTTTCCCTCTATCTTATTGCTCCCATGTAAAAGCAAACCATTTCAAATTCACCAGGTTCATCACTTCCATACATGCAGACGATAAATCATTTTGAAAAGGGAAGTTATTTGGTGCAATCACCCCTAATTCAAAAAGCTCCAATTTTAGCCATCATTTGGGTGAGTTTAAAACAAATAACTAGGGTTATTTCATCTCCTTTCTCCCTGCTCATCACTGTTCTCATCTCTCCCCTACTTCAATTAAAATGAAATAAAAGAGTTGCAGGCCAAAAGAAAATCACTTTATTATTGCCAAACGAGTATATTCAGCTTTCTAATTACTTGAGCTAAAGGAAGTAAGCAGGAATATCAAGACATAATTGCTCTGTATAGGTTTAGCAGGCCTTATGTGATGATTTTCTTAACAAGAAACAATAGAGACCCAATAAGATGGTACTGGAACTCTGTTTTCAACCCATTTAAGGTTGATATTTACACTGCTAAGGAACCTCCCCATCGGGAACCTTGGGGGCGGGGGTGGTTCTTTTTGAACATTTATATTACAGTGTACCACAACACATCACTTCTTTAGTATCAGACCACTTTCTAAATCTGGCCCAAAGAACTGAGTCAGCCTAAAATAAATTAGTTAACTGACAAAAATGACGCAAGGATTGGAATAAAAACCTCCAAAACACTCTGGGCAGCAGGCCGATGCTCAAGCACATAAAAGCGATGCCCTTAGAGAGTTCATCAAATGGCTACTTCACATGCAAATAAATAGTTCCAAGTACAGGTACTTAGAAATTGACACGCACTGCGCTAAGTGCTGTATGTGTATTATCCCACCGACTCCTCATAGAAGCTGTACAAGGAAGATTCTACTAATTTCGTTTTACAAATGAAGATGATGAGGCATGGAGAGGATAAGAAACTTGCCTGTAACCATGTTGTTACAATTGGTGGACCTCAGAATGGAGTGGCTGCTCAGTCCAGAGCCCATGTTTTTAGCCCAATACTGCCACTTACAGGTAAGATGGGATATCACTTCCTATACGGATAAGGTTTAAAAATGGAAAATCCTGAACAGTATCTATTCCCTCTGTTCCCTCTGTTCCCTCATCTGAAACATCTGTGATTTTCCTTTAAGGAAATACTTGTAGTGACAAGGTAGTAACCATGCAGGGGCCACCATGTTGAAATGGACTTAACTTCCTCCAGCTCCAGGTGAGGATCAATCACCATATTTCACACCCCCGGGCTCAATCGGCATAAAGAACTGGAAATATCGTTTGATGTTGTGAAAAGTGTCACTTTCAGCCCTGGAAATGGACGAGGAAGCATGTGGCCCCAGCTGCTGCTGACAGACATCTTTTGACCAGATGGTCACATCCTGGCTGAGGAGAAAACCAGAATGAAGATATAGAGCCAAGATTTTGACCCAAACATGTCTGATCTAGATCTTCCTTCAGTTTTCTGTTACAGGAACCAATAAATTTACAATTGATTCGGCAGTATCTATTCCCTCTGTTCCCTCATCGGAAACATCTGTGATTTTCCTTTAAGGAAATACTTGTAGTGACAAGGTAGTAACCATGCAGGGGCCACCATGTTGAAATGGACTTAACTTCCTCCAGCTCCAGGTGAGGATCAATCACCATATTTCACACCCCCGGGCTCAATCGGCATAAAGAACTGGAAATATCGTTTGATGTTGTGAAAAGTGTCACTTTCAGCCCTGGAAATGGACGAGGAAGCATGTGGCCCCAGCTGCTGCTGACAGACATCTTTTGACCAGATGGTCACATCCTGACTGAGGAGAAAACCAGAATGAAGACATAGAGCCAAGATTTTGACCCAAGCATGTCTGATCTAGATCTTTCTTCAGTTTTCTGTTACAGGAACCAATAAATTTACAATTGATTCCGGTTTTCTCCAATGGAAAGCTCTTAATTAATACCCGGATTCCAATACTGTAAACTTTGGTGCATGAAGTAACTCTAAATGAGGGATTTACTTTTTACATAAAGTAATAAAGACTTCATTGCGAAAATCTTCCTAAAGATAAAAGATGGAGAATTGTAGCCAGACCAAAGATCCTTGTTACGCAGCTGATCTGGATTTTGTAATTTACGATTCATTATGGCAGGTTGAGAGGGATAAAGGCATTCACGCTGCATCAGTCATCCTACTATTCACCAACTTGTGTAACTGTGTGACACAGTTTATGTCAAACTCGAGGAAAAGCTTCATTTTCTGAGAACTTGGAGGAAACATTGTCAGACATAGTGTACCTTTTAGTCTCAGAACAGGAAATGATGTTGAGAAATAAAACATGACCAGACTGATTGCTTCCCATTTCATTCAAAACCATCTCCCCCATGAAGTTTTCCTCAGGAATTCAGAGAATTACATATACAAAGCATGACTCAGTCTCTCCATTGACCTCACATATTGCCAGTTACAAAATATTGGCTCCCCACATTGAACCACATGCCATACCCTTGCCCTCATGCGAGATTCCTCTCCAAACGATGTCCCATTTATCCCTCCCCACTTTTCTCGCTAGTGTCTCTTTTGTCTGTCTACTTACCCACAGGTAGTTGGATCAGCAATGATCCAGTTTGGAAAAGGCCTCAAAGTTTCAAAATGCCGTACAAGCAAATGGCAAGGGGTGCACCAGCCAAACACAAACTGGATCGTCACCTCTCCATAGGCACCCATGCAGGCATATGCACATATATGTACATATATATCACCACGCATTTAATAAATATTTTTGTTGGCCTGTTTCTCGTTTGAAAAAACAAACGTGCACTGAAAATTGAGGAACTCAGGAGAGAAAATATTGTGCAAGTTAGAGAAGTTAACCTGGAAGACTAAATTGGGGTATGTCAGCCTCGCCTCCAACGTTCTAGCCAAGTTAAACTGGTGTTACTAATAGGATGAAGAAGTTGTCATGCCCTCACCCAGGGCAATACAGTAGCTGAACAAGTAGCCGGTGTTGCTCATCATGTGGGAGAGAAAGCTCACCGAGGGGAGGAGCATATCACTAAAACTGCATCAGGAAGAAGTTATTGTAGAATCTGGACTTGTGTTGGGTGATTTGGAGGAGGGATTAGGGAGAAGGGTTTTGCTCTAGATTACATGTCATCAGGAAGTGGGACAATTCCATGGTTGGGTATCTTAATAAATCTTATCTAGACCAGGAGAAGACTAGAGCGATGCCAAAACCATGACTGGTAAAAAGGCAGCAGCCATTCTGATCAGCCAGGATAGAGAGAGGTTTGATCATTTTTGCGGCTTGAACCATGTTCCTGACTTTGTGTTCCGATGTGGTTATGAAGTGGTCTCCTCTGTGTCTTGGTTCATCATCCAGTGGCTTGTCTGATGTTCCTGTTTGTGAAATTGTTTATTTCAACAGGAGAACACAAAGATCTCGCTGGGAGTGCCAGGCCAACTTCTGAATATGAGGGCAGCTTATATCTTCCTCAAAATAATACAAGTGTTTTAGTAACCATTAAAGTCAATCTTCCCAGTAAACTAAAAAATGTCCAAAGAGCTTTAAAAAAGAGTTGTAAGGTTATAATTTGAGTAGAAAATTGTTTTATCAAGTTAATAGCAACTTTCATTAGAGCAAGTTGATGACATTTATCTCTTTCATTCATATGTAGATAAATTTTTTAGACTTTGTCTATTTTTTTTAGAGAAAGTTTCAAAATTAGCTGAGCAAATTATCTTTATACCAAGAAAAATTAGGTAGAATTTAGAAAATTTAGAAATATCTGAGCTGGAGGTGTTTATCAAGCATGAACTATATGGAAACATATTTTGATGTATCCCACAGCAAACCTGCATGACCCTTTGAAAAATAATTAGGCCATATGAGGCACAAAATTATACATGTGCCTTGAGTTGGTAATAC
This sequence comes from Myotis brandtii, assembly GCF_000412655.1. NCBI lineage: Eukaryota > Metazoa > Chordata > Mammalia > Chiroptera > Vespertilionidae > Myotis > Myotis brandtii. The sequence goes on from NW_005367314.1 coordinate 703,135, forward strand.
TGATCATGAGACTTTATTCTATGTAAATATTCTTTAAAAAGAGAAAAATTACAAGTTATATATAGTAATTAAAATTTAATAGCATCCTAATTTCAAACAATAGCAGAAATTTTAAATAAACTTGCACTGAAATGTCTTAGATCTTTCAAGAAGTCATCACTTACGTGTTTATTACTGAGCTGCAATGGCCCATCAGAGTTGTCCTGTGTTGAGTCAAATGGGTCTTTGTACCTCCACCTTGCCAGTGAATGATGTGGGCAGGACACAGAAGGGTATGGCCTTGGGTAAGGTGACTATGCAGCTGAGACAACTGCTGAAGTGTCAGAACTGAAGGCCATCTGCTCAAAACACTCCAATAACTGGGCAATGAGGGAGAATCTGGGGCCATGACTTACGTTTACTGACTTATGTCTCCCGTGGTCTACCCCAGCACTGCTGGCACCCACTTCCTCACATACAGATAGGGATCGGCAGCTCTTCCAGGATTCTAGGAGTATCTTTTCCTGGGAGAAACATGGGAGAAGAAGTGAGTGGGAGGAAGTATGGCCCCTCTCACTGCAAGTTGTCCTGGAATTGCAACTTATACTGACTCCCTCCTCCATAATCCACCGCAGATTTTTCTTTCTCTTCAGCAGGCACCTCTCCTTGTCTTAGAGGCTACCAGGTGACAGGATCCAGGAACTTGCCCTCAAAGAGCCTAAATCCCTGATCACTGAGACCTTCTCAGGCCAAGATTGCTATACTTGTCTATTTACCATCAAAATTGGGCATGAGAGTGCCAAGAGGCACCTAACTGGATCACCCGAGTTTGATCCACTGGTATTGGATCACATATAGCATCATGCTCCATCAGAGAACACACTTTCCACAAAAGAGATGAAGGAGTCAGCCCATGACTGTGAGCTCCACCGGTGCTTACCACAGTGCCTGGGACCAAAAAGCTCTCATCACCCTCAGTAAATGTGTGAGGGAGGAAAAGGGTCCTACCATGCAATGAACTGGCTCTGTGTGTATATGTGTGTTTCATTTGAACAAAGGAAAGCACAGTAGGTGCTGAATAAGTATGAATTGAATGAATAATTGTACATGCACATTTTGAAAAATAAGGAATTTTTTAATCATTAACATTCTCCTTGCTATCTCCAAACAGCGTAGAAGCAGCTGCTCTCCAACCAGAGAGAAGATAACTCTTTATTAGAAGATACAGATTTTTCTATTTCTATTATATTCTGTTATATTTTCTATTTTCATATTTATAATATGTTAATTTGTCATAGGGTTTCTAACACTCCTGTATTTGCCACTCCAGTCTCCTATCTGCTGGCTGGAGAATTAGGCTGATTACTATTCTTCAATGAATTAGACTCAGTTGTGTTCCATATATTCTACTGTCTGGATGAACTTGGGCAACTTATTTATTTATCACAAATCAAAAGAATATGTTGAAAATAATCAGTAGTGTGGACAGCACGATCAGTTACTTTATTACCAGCTCAGGTAGAAGCTCGGGTCTCTAAATCGATTATCTCTGCCTTATAATAAAACAGCTGAACCTGATCTTTTTTGTTCCTTCAATTGTAAGTGGCAGTTGTAACCGCCACAAGAAAACTTTTCAATTCTGCCACGAGAGGGCGCCACAGCCCAAGACCTGATATGAGATTGGAGCCAACTACTGCACTGCGGCTGCAGTGAGATATTGCTTTGTATTGCATTACGTTGTTTTCTTGCTGTACTGTGCTAAATGTATTGTATTGTATTGAATTGAATTAGGTTAACTTGTGTTGTATGATATGGAATTATGTGGTGTTTTAATGGATTGCCTTAGAGAAAACATTCTCTATTTGCTATTATAGTTTTAAATTGATGCTTTGTAAACGATGTTCATAATTGTCATTTTCATAAATAACAGTGGCTGAAATTGAAGCTCAAATAAAGCATAGTTTACCTCAGGAATTTTGTATCAGACTCATTTAAAAAGATATGGCTCATTTATAGCTGAAAGGGCATAAGTGATTCAGTCTATCTTTTGAACCATTGCCTTGTTCTGAGTCTAGAACATTGTTTGCACATAGTAGGCACTCAAGAACATACTTCAGTGAATTAGATATGGTTCTAGTTCACCTATGCTATTATCTGGGTGAATGTGGGCAACTTATTAAATCAAATATTTCTCAAATGGGTTCCCTGATTACCCATTGTCAAATCATCTGGGTTTTTATTTAAAACTAGAGGCCTGGTGCATGAAATTCATACATGGGGCGGGGTGTCCCTCAGCCCAGCCTGCACCCTCTCCAATCTGGGACCACTTGGGGAATGTTCGACAGTAGGACATCCCTCTCACAATCCAGGACTGCTGACTCCTAACCGCTCGCCTGCCTGCCAGCCTGATCACCCCCTAACCACTCCCCTGCCAGCTTATTGATGCCTAACTGCTCCCCTGCCGGCCCAATCGCCCCCAACTGCCCTCCCCTGCTGGGCTGGTTGCCCCTAACTGCCCTCCCCCCCTGCCAGCATTGCCCACAACTGCCCTCCCCTGCCCGCCATCTTGTGTCAGCCATTTGTGATGATGATGTGTGTGACGCCACCTAGGCTTTTATTATATTGAATGTTATTTCTTGAACTACCTTAGATCTACTTAATATGTCAGCATTCCTGCAAGGTCATGGTAGTGGTAGGGAGAAGCTGCATTTTACTAAGTGTCCTATGTGTATATTGAAGTTTCAGGACCACTGGCTTAATCTACTCCCATCCTCAGTTTTCTGCCTTTGTTCATTTGAGAAATCAGTGAATTAACCAAATCAATCCTTTGGTACAAGTCATCACCACTTGTGAGAGATAGAAATGTCAATCCTCATAGTTGCAGAATCAAAGCTCAGCTGGGGGGACAGGGAGATGAGCTTACTCCATCCATCACTTCTAGTCCCTCTCTCACTCAGCCACCAGCGGGGGCCTGAGATGTGACAGCTGGAGAGCCCCAACCTGGACACCGGGTCCAGCCGCCAAAATGGAGGGGGGGTTTGCATCCAGCAAAGAACAGCAGCAAACAGCAGTCTATATACTATTCCCAAGTCTGATCACTAAGCTGCAACATATTCAAAATGCAAGTGCTCAGATTTCACCGAGGACTTACTGACAGAAGCTCTGGCACCGGGGCCCAGGAGTCTGTGTTCTAAGAGGCACTGGGGCGGTTCTGATGCAGAATAAAGTTTAAAGCCAGTGCTTTCTCTGCATGCGATGCCCAGGCCAGCTGCACCCAGAGAACTCACCACTGCCCCATTCCCCGTGGCTTCCGGGTGGGCAGTGGCTGTAAGGCTGGGCTTCTTCATGCATAAAACAGGTCTTCTTGCTAAAGACCCCCTTGGAAAGTCTCACACACCCTTAGATAATTAGCAAAAACACTTCTATAAACATAAGTGCTTATTCATTCTCACAATACCACTTTGAAGCAGAAAAAGGAAAGATGTTATCGCCATTTTGTTTATGATTCCATGCAACTGAACAATGTGAAAAAGAGCCTCAGCTTTGTTAAGATCCAGGGGAAAAGTCCTTTTAAAATCATCTTTCTATCAGAGCACACTGTCTGTCAAGCTAAAGGTTTTCCCCAAAAGTATGGTATCCGCCTCATGTGTTCAGTGGAATGGATGGGAATGGAACTCAAGTTTATGTCTTGAGGCATCAAGAAGGGCTTCATTGTGTGTTTGGCAAAATATTTTATCATCAACAAAACCACTCCCTTCTGTAATAGAGGGCCCAATACTATAAGGACTCATTGAAATAAAATGTAGCACCATGTCTTTCACTTAATAATGCAGTCAGAAGTAAATGTAGTTATTGGCAGATTCATTCATTTGTAAACCAACCAACAAATATATTTTTAGTGTCGGCTACATTCCAGGCACAACTGAAACCACTGAGATTACAGCAATGAGCAAAAGAGATGAGAACCCCTGTTCTCATGGAGTGTATATTCAAGTGAAAGGAGGTGAACAATACACCAATGGAAAATCTAAAAGTGAATACATGCTGTGGAGAAAATCAAGCAGGAATGGTGGCCCTGGGGTGGGGGTGGGGTTGCAATTTTAAATGGAACGGTCAGAGGTGACAATTCAGCATAAACTCAAGATAAGCCATAGGCAGGTGTCACCTAAGGAAAATGTATGTCAGGCAGAGGGACTAGCAACTGCAAACAAACCCTCTCTAAGTGATTACCAGGAGGCCAGTCAAATGTGGTCAGTGGTAGAACAAGGAGCCAGATTGAGCAAAGCCTTGAGGAACATTGTCAGGACTTCGGTTTTGGTCTGAATGAAACAATGAGCCACTTAAGCTTTTTATTTATTTTTTATTTTTTTAAAATATATTTTATTGATTTTTTACAGAGAGGAAAAGAGAGGGATAGAGAGTTAGAAACATCGATGAGAGAGAAACATCGATCAGCTGCCTCCTGCACACCCCCCACTGGGGATGTGCCCGCAACCCAGGTACATGCTCTTGACCAGAATCGAACCTGGGACCCTTGAGTCCGCAGGCCAATGCTCTATCCAGTGAGCCAAACCAGTCAGGCCACTTGAGCTTTTTAAAGCATCACGAATGACAAGATCTGAAAGTCAATCTAAAAAAATGCTCTAGAAGGACCACTTTGAAAATAGGTTGTGTGGGAAGAACAGCATGGAAGCAAGAAACCAGTTACTAAGTTTTCCAAAACCCGTGAGCGAGCCAATGTTGCCTCTGACCAGATGGTAACTTGGGAGTTAATCATTGGCGCACCCTAGATATATTCTGAAGATACAACAAATAGGATTTTTCTATGGGTTGGATGAGGTGAGAAAGAGAGAGAAGTTGAGGCTGTCTCTGTTTCTTGGCCTGAACAATTGCAATGACAGATTTACCCTTACTGAGAAGGAAATGGCACTTAAGTGTGGTGCTGCCCAGGAGTTGCTGTCAGGCATAGGTTTCTGATGACTACTGGAGCCTCAGGGTGAAACCCGCAGGCTTGAACGTCAGCCTCTGTAAAGAAACCAGCAGCACTGGAAGGGGTGTGGCCTCACCTGATTGCAAACAGGAGTCAGGGAAGACCATGAAAGGACTGGGTTGAAATTCCTAAGGAAAGAGCCTGCGGGGCTGAGTTCCAGTGCTGCAGTTAGAGAGCACCGGCCAGTGAGCTATGGGGTCACACTTATGCCATGTTGAGCCACATTTCACCCCCATGAGAGTGTCCACATCTCCTTTTACAGTGGTTTCTGGGCTGAGACAAATGATTAGAGCAAAGAAAGATAGGAACACAGCAACTCTCAGTGGTAACAAAGAAAATGTGTTGAAGTCTGCAATGTACAGAGCCATGGGTAAGTCAAGCAGCGATGTGTAGAAAGGAGAAGCTGGTAATGTGTGCTCCAAAACTGCAGCTTCCACATCACTGAGCACAGTGCCTGCAGCCTCAAGCTCCCCAATCTTAAAAGACTGGCAAAGAAACCAGACTCAAGGTGAGAGGCTGTACTGACAGGAACAAGGGAACCATCCAGCTATAAAACTGTAATGGAAATGTGAATGTTTAAGGCTCAGGTTCCAGGGACCTGTACCAATAGGAGCCTAAGGTTAACAAAGCCAACTCACTGCTTCTGATGACAGCTGATGGGGAGTTTAGAGGAGACATACTGCTGTGTTAGCTAAGGCCTTCTTGTGCACTCAAAGCCTGAAAACACATCACATCTTGAGTTTCAACCTGGAAAGGCTGAATCTTCTTAAGTGAAGGTGGTCATGAGACCTTGGTCTGGATGCAGGAAGCTCAACTGTGTGCAATATGGTGCAATGGGTTCTCCCCAGGCCTTAATTTTTCTGGAGTGAGTGTCAGGGGATGGGGCAGCTGCTAAGATGGATGTGGATTGATGGTCATAAAACTGAGAAGAGGGAGAAAAGCCCCCCAAATACCCCACCACACTCTTTTCTACCTCATGCACTAACTCTTATGAAAGAAGACTAGTCCCTAGAAAAATGCTATAGAAATTAAAACATTCTTCCTTTTTTTTCTATTGCCCTTAATAGCTACAGTATTTGAAAATGCTTTAAATCAAAGCCCTTTTAATTGTATACAACACCCTAAGAAGATTATATGCATTTTAATATCAATATCATAAAAACTTTGTGTTCTGTGTATATTTATATATGTGTATGGGTGTGCATGTGTATATGTTGGAAAGGGGAGAGAAACAACCATTAACTGTTTCAGGCATTAAAATAACAGCTAACACTCACACATGCTCTCTCTGTGCCAGGAACCATTCTAAAGGTTTGGCACATTCACTGTGCTTACTCATTTAATCCTCACAACAACCCTATAAAGTAGATATTACTGTTTTCATTACTATCCTTGTTCTACAGGTGGGGAAACTAAGAGAAATCAGATGTAGAGACAGGATTAGAGTGAGGCTATTGGTGCTACAGTTCATGAGCTACAGGCCTCTCTTTCTGGGGACCCTTTAAAAGGCACAAATGGACAAGACTACTGAAATCTACATTGCAATTAGATTTCGCTGATACCACTGAAAGAGATTTTTCTGCAGTAGCTTCCTTGTTCAGACCTTTGCTTGCAGGAACATGTTGGGAGGTTGGAACCGTTGGCTGTTGGGTAGAAAATGACAGATTACGGGAATGGAATGTCACATTTCAGGACATGTCTGGAGAAAAACATATTAAGAACATCAACTTTTTCCACTCTTTCACTCCTTCCTTTCAACCATCCCTTTCTGACATTCCTTTTCTCACTGACAAGCCTCTACATAGTCTAAGACCAAAAGAAAACACACACCCCATTTCTCCCTAAACTGCAGGTCTGCTGGGCATTGAAGGGACTGCATTTGTCTGCCAGTGGTCAGTAGTAAAGGGTGGCACTACTAAAATGTTAGAGGTTGATCTGACATTATGTAATACAAGAAATGTCTTCATCAGTGCAATTAAAACCACAATGAGAATTGCTATCATCAACAAGTCAACAAACAACAAATGCTGGCCAGGATGTGGAGAAAAGAGAACCCTCATACACTGTTGATAGGAATGCAGATTGGTGTAGCCATTATGCAAAACAATATGGAGGTTCCTCAAGAATAAAAAATAGAGCTGCCACATGACCCAGTAATTCCACTTCTGGGTATATAGCCAAAGAAATCCACTTGCAAACTTATGTTCATTGCAGCATTATTCACAATAGCTAAGATATGGAAGCAACCCAAGTGCCCATAAATAGATGATTGGATAAAGATACAATGCTCATATATATAATGGAATATTTCTTGGCCATAAAAAAGAATTAAATCTTTCCATTTGCGACGTTTTGTTAGCTTATGTTAAAATATCACATTTGTCAATATCACCACTGGTCTCATCAGAGAAGTCTTAAAGTATTGGAAAATTTCTTCTAAATAATCACAGAAATATACTCAAAAAGCACATAAAGCATACGCAACATCATTAGTCATTAAGCTAATGCAGATTTAAACCACAATGAGATACCACTAATACCTAATAGAATGACTAAAATTAAAAAGCAAACCATACCAAGTGATGGTGAAGATGTGGAACCATTAGAATTCTTATATGGACAGAATGGGGGGGCAGGATCATGAGGATACTTCCAATGGTGATAGATGTGTTCATTATCTTGAGTGTGATAATGATTTCATGGTGTGTACACATGTCAAAGCTTGTTAAATTGTATGCTTTAAATGTCTACAGTTTATTATACACTGCGTGGCCAGATTATTTTGACCACCTGATGTCTGTAGGCAAATTAGCTATAATTTCGCGCTGAATTGACTAGAGGGCCAGATCATTATAAATGTCTGAATAGCACAACATACCTAAGTATTGTTACTGGTCAAGTTCATCTTATCATGTTGATGGTGTATTCCAATTGAGATGGCTTCTTCCAACAAGACAATGTGCCATGCCACGGTGCTTGTATTGTGCAGGAGTGGTTTAAGAACATGAGGGAGACTTTATCTTGCTTAGGTGGCCCCTACAATAACCAAATCTCAATCTAATTGAGCATTTGTGGGACGAAGTTAAAAGAGTCATCAGCAGCTGGTTCCACAACCATCAAATCTCACAGAACTGGACAGTGCTATCATCAGGCATGGTCTCAGATTCCTCGCATCACCTTTCAACATCCTGTGGAGCCAATGCCAAGAAGAATCGCCACAGTATTGAAGGCAAAAGGTGGCCCAAAGAAGTACTGATGGGGTGGTCGTAATAATCTGGCTGGTCATAATAACCTGGCCCCTCAGTGTATATCAGTTATGCTCAATAAAAGTCAACACTCAATACAAAATGAATTGTCTAACCTGGAAATTCATAATATTTCTTTTCCTTAACTTCCATATTGCATATTGGCAAGCAATATAAAGTTTACTTATGAAATACAGTTATAAAATTATCTCCATTTTTATTGTCATCACAAGCAAAGACAAGAGGATTGGTGGAAAGAGGATACATGATAGAGGATCAATAAACACTTGCTAAAGAAAAGGATAAATCTCCATCAGAACCCCCAGTGATTTCAAGTAAATGTATGAACTAAGTAAGATCGCTGTGGTTACTATACAGCTGCAGTTTCAAGACAAACAAAATAGTCTGCTGTGATAAGAAACAGATAAGTAGCTTCCTGTGGGTAGGGATGAGGGACTACGTACATCGGGACCTGAGGAACAATGCGGGTGATGGGAATATTCTCCACCTTGATTGCAGTGGTAGTTACAGGATGTACGCTTTCGTCAAAGCTCAAAACTGTACATTGTATTATGTAAATTATGCCTCAATTGAATTTATTTAAACAGAAAAACTAGGCCATAGAGCAGAAGAAATTTGCTAAAAACTCTAGATTCTTGGGATTGTTGGACCAACAAGAAAATAAAAGCAGCAAAAGTGCAGAATATTAGATGTCAAAAGCAAAGACTATCTGTAGAAATTAGAAAAGATACATAGCTTAATGAGAATGGTTCAGATAGTCTAACATTTATTCCAGATTAGCATTTTATTCTAACTAATGAGTATACAACCCTGAAGACATATAATTGCATTACTCAAGTGTTAAACCTAGTTCTGCCAATATACTGTGATCTATGAGACATCACAAAAATTGACCCCTCAAAGGATCCTTTGATGCAAACAGGGTTTGCTCCAGGAGTTACATGTTGTGGTTGTAAGCAACATAAGCTCAGCTATATCCTGTTTTCTGAAGTTATACTAGCACCTATACTTAGAATGTATGACCCATATGTAGTTGTAGTTATTAAGGGGGAGATGGAAAGCAATTGTGGAGCCTTCTAAGAAAAACAATAGTTGACAATTTATAACATTTTAAAAGTCTGCCATTAAATATGAGACCTTTTAAATGAAAAGATAAAAAACCATTTTCTTACCCCCAAGCATGACTACTGAGCCAAATGTGTGCTACAAGTAACAGGATGGTTGGAATAAATGTGAAATGATGGGAGCTGTCAATCATGTGGTCCTTTAGTAATAGAGCAAACATAGGGACAAGTATAGAACTTATCATATAAGGTCTGCATTAATGAGGATTGTGTTATTTGTTTAACAGTCATATGTCCATGATTTCTTAGTAAATTCTAATTTCATGTATTGTGTCCAGGAATCAGACCAAATATTGCAATTTTTTGTTTAAAAATATGATCACCATTACAATATATCCCCAAAGAATGTCCAGGTGACAATTTGACATTCCATAACATTCAACTGCTGATATTGTTAAAGTACATTGACTTTAATTGCTTACAAGCTATTGTCATGTAGAATTAAATTTTCATACAATACATTATTATTGTTGTTATTGTTATACTGTTATCTTATTCATTTTTCCCCAAAAACTTGAAGAGATGTCTTCTATGATATTAAGAAGTGTGCATGTTGGGGAAAAGGGAACAGAGAAACAGAATGAAATACAAATAAAATTGATTAAGTGTCATATTTTAAAAAACAGCAATCACTATCACATTCAATTGAATTTCTTTTTAAATAATATTTTTTAATTGATTTCAGAGAGGAAGGGGGGAGGGAGAGAGAGATAGAAACATCATTGATGAGAAAGACTCATTGATCGGCTGCCTCCTGCATGCCCCTACTGGGGACCAAGCCTACAACCCAGACATGTGCCCTGACTGGGAATCGAACCATGACCTGATTCATAGGTCAACATTCAACCATTGAGCACACCAGCCAGGCCTATTGAATTTCTTTATGTTTTGTACACAATTACCAGTTTTTAAAAAGCAGTAACATTTAGGGTGGGAGAATGATTACTGGTCATTTCATTTATTTGAAAATGATTCCGCACTCATAAAGGGTATATCTGTTTAAAAACCCTTATATCTCCTTACCTCTTAAAAATCTATCGAAACATCATTACATCCTGTGTTTCTTTGTCACTGAATTTTGAAAGTGTATGTGGTTTTAAATCTCTTCTTTCCTGTGGCAGAGAAGACGAATGGAATCCATCTTCATGTTGAAGACTGTTAGCTCCTGAAGGGCAGAGGTTGTCTTATTGGTCTTTGTATGACCATCTCTGTACCTGCCTGGCACACAGTAATTTTTTTTAAAGAAAGGCAGATTGCCACAGGCAGCACCTCATTTTAATGTGATGGAGTCTTGGGAGTTGACTATCCTGTGTTCTCCTACAAATGGACCTTGAGAGCTTGTTTGGTTTTAGCAGGGGAGCCCAGCAGCTACTCCTATATCCCTGACCGAAGAAAAATCCTCCCCTGTCTGGGAAGGTGGTCCGCTTTGACCTAGGGGAGCAAGCAGCTCTGGGCAGGATGGACATGGAGCTGGTGAGGGAAAAGGAACATTAGCACAGCCAGCCAGATGAGCAGAATCAGCCCTGTGATCAATGGAATGAGTGATGTCCCCACCCAGATTTCAGTCACATTCCAGTAAATTTTCAGGGACTAAGCTGACTTATGTCCACTGGCCATTACACTATTGAAACATAGCCCATACTGAAGATTAGAAATGGAAATTATTTTTGTTACTTCTCAATTAATATAACTATTTTTCATCGTTCAAGTTATAAAAGCAGCATGTGGCATTTTTCTCCATCATTAGGGTAAATCATAGCCTGATTCAAAAGTCAATATAAATGCAGAATATACAGTAACCACAGAGGGTGAGGCTTTTAAAAAACTATGCAAAAGTTTTTTTAATGACCTGTACATCAGTAACAGCATCACTTCGGTTAAAGTTTTGGGGGAATTTTAAAACGAAATTTCTCATCCCTTATCTTATTTTTCTCAAAAAAGAATTAAAAAAAAATAAACTAAAGTTCTAAAGTCTTTGTTTTTTAAGGAAAGCAATTACATGTTCCTTAATTTAAACAGGAAATGACAGTTTATTTCACAAGCTCAAGATAAATTTTGGGACTTTTCCCCAGAGAATTAATGTTATAATTGCTGTAATTTATTAAGATCTCTCTGGCAAAACTATATTTTTTGTAAATTATATTTATTTTGAACTTTGCATATTGGAAAAGTAATTTATCATGTTGTGACTGTCTGGCTTCCTTATTAAGGCAATCTCCAGTTAGGATTTTTATTGGGAATCCCCTCAGTGTTAGGAGCTACTCTACTTTCTTTTTCAGTTCACTTAGAGAATAGCCTAGGTTCCAAGAATAGCCTTGGATATGAAATGAGGAATAAGCCCATGAAACAAACTGATATTGTTACCAGAAACTGAAACTGGCCTTTGGCAGTTCTGCCTAGAACAGGCCGGTAGTGTGTGGGTTCTTGACTTGGTGCAGGAAAAATTTCACAGTATGAGTCCAAGTGATTGTGAGGGAACATTTAGTAAAGCTGGGGACAGTAAAACAAGGAAGGGCGTAGCATAAAAGAAGCAACAGGAGAGCCTAGGCTGGGCTGCCTTAGCTCTCTGGGAAGTCAGAGAAAAGGGGTCCTTGGAAACAGATTCAGAGGTTGGCCTGGGAGGAGCTGCCCCTGCCCATTGCTCCCCTGGTCGCAAGCCTCCTGGAGCCCTTTAGAGTTTAGGAGATGAGGGGGGAAGGGGAGGGGGAAGAGGAGCGGGAAGAGAATGGCGGGCTGCTCCCCAGAGGGAGAGTATGCATTGGGTCCTTTGTCTCTAAGCTTTATCTCTCTTTTGCAAGTGGGAATCTTGGGGGAGGTCTCAGGGGAGAGTTTCAGCAGAAAATTCATCAGTTTTCTAGGTGTGCTCCTTCAGGGTCGTCGTCTCCACTGATTGGTCAGTGTCAGGGCAGAGGGTGATTAGTCATTGCAGCTGGTCCTGGTGTTGCCCACTTGGTTTTGCTGCTTCTCTGGGTCTGGAATTGAAATACAACTGAGGCCTAGATGTTATCTCCAAGGAGGTGACCTTCTGTGTCTGCTGTAAACTGCTCTGTGAGTTTGTTCAGCTGTTTGTCCCAGTTTCCCTATTCCATTTGTCCTGTCTCAATATGAGTGGTCCATGGCAACTGGGTCACATAACGTTAGAATCAGGCAACTTCTTTTTCCCACCTATTTTCTTCAAGTTACAATCATCTCTACATATTTTTCAGGAATGATGTAATGGTCTGTGGAAATTACCCAATCTCAAGATAACTCACATCTTTTCCCCCCACTGCTTTTCTGTTCCATTTCCATGGGTCATTGCATCCCTACAGCAGAATTGTGGTAGGAGCACATTGTGATACAAGTATTTTTCTTTTTCCCAATTAACAATATATTGGTGTGTATGCACCTTTGTGTGTGCACACACACACATCTGTGTGTGAGTGGGGGAAAAAACAAACCCTCCTGATGTATTAGTTAGCCTGTACTCTGAAACATAAACACCAAAATTTAGTGGCTTAACACAACCATTGATGGCGCTTTGGGCAGGGCTCAGCTGGGCAGTTCTGCTGTTCTCAGCTGGACTTATTTATGGGTCTTCAGTCACTGCAGTTAGCTTAGTGGCTCTGCTGTTAGGTGTTAGCTGGCATAATGGGACAACTGGGCCAAGGTCTCATCATCCATCATCCCACTGGCTAGCTCAGGCTTGTCAGTACAGTGCATGGTAAGTCCCAGTGCACAACTGATTTTCAAGCCTCTGCTTATATCATTTGATATTGACCCATTGACCAAAGCAAGTCACATGGCCAAGCCCAAACCAGTGTAGGAAAGTCCTCCCAAGAGATATAGGGAGGCATCAGCAAATCAGAGTCATTACTGGCGGTCAATCCAGCACTCACTTCCATGCCCTAAAAGAAATATCTATTTTTAGGAGCCTTTCTCCCTCAGACATGAAGTCATATTTACTGCTGGCCTAAGAGAAATTGCTAATGACAATCGTGACTTGAAAATACTAAATATAAACTAAATCCTCATTATTCTATAGTGAGCAGCTATGTATGGCATTACAAGGCTGGAAAATTCAAGGAAAGTTTGTACATAGTACTTAATAAAAGTGTTCTTTCAAATCAGGAAAAAAGGTGTAATTTGTATTTACTTACTCAACACACATTTATTAAGTCACCATTATTTGTTCATGAATCGATGTTTCTTGAGCTTCTTACATGGCCTACCATTGTTCTAGGCCCTGAGGACAGAGTAGAGAACAAAGAATTGAAGATCCTTCGTCTGTTATGTTTTAATGAGAGGATCATCCTAATAAATAGATGGTCCAAAACAACAAATATACATTCAACAATAAACAAAACAGTAAAATAAATTTAGATAATGATAATTATCATTAGTACAATAAAATAGGAGACTGTGATAAAGATTGGAGACCTTATTTGGATCAGTCATAGAAGGCCTCTCTGAGGAGAAAATATCTGGGGGGGAAAAAAAACACAAGAAAAGAGAAAAATGTAAAGAAATCAGGTGTGACAAGAGCAGAACTTTCTTAGCAGAGGCAACGCCAAGTGAAGCAGCAACCAGCTTGGTCTGTTCCAGGAATAAAATTCAATGCAAGGCAGCAAGTATAGGATCAGGCAGGAAGGTCAAAGAGGTAGGCAAGGACAAGGGCACATGGATTTGGAGGCCATGGCAAGGAGCTCAGATTCAGATTTTTATCCCGATGCAGTGGGGGTGAGAGTGTGGCCAACCAGCAGTCAGGTTCTCAGCAAAGGAAATCAGAGATGGTATTATGTCCTGATTTTTGTTTGTGGAGATTACACTGGCTATAGGTGAAGAATGGACTGTAGCGGGACAAGAGTGGAGGCAGAGAACAATTAGGAGGCCATCTGAAATATCTGAGCAAGAAGTGATGCTTCCTAATCTAGGTGGTAGTGGAGATGCAGAGACTAAGACAAAACATCAGAACTTGCGGGGAATGGAGGGAGGGAGTGAAAGGAATCAAGAGTGACTATTCAACATTTGGTCTGAGCAACCATGGGCCTGCCAGTCACTGTACTGAGCTGTGGGGATAAAATAGACAAGAGCACCAGTATTTGCCTTATGGAGTTTATGATCTATAATTATTTTTAAAATGCTACTGGGTTAATAGACTAATTATTTAGAAAATTAAGTTAGATTTAAATATTCCAGTTTTTAACAACATCAAGTCCAGATAGGTTGAAATGTTGAATTTAATAAATGAATAATAGTTAAATAAATCAGAAGGAAAAAGAAAATGTGTATATATATATATATATATATATACAAACATTAAGAATGGGAAAGCTTTTTGAACACTAAGATGTAAGCAATAAAGAAAAATAGTAATGGATTAATTATTTAAATTTAAAAAATTTTTATGTCAAAAGATATACCAACAAAACTAACAGGCAATACTGAAAAATATAATCACAGCATATATGATGAAGAGTTGATGTGTTTAATATATAAAGAGATCTTATAAATCAGTAAGAAAAGATGGACAAAGAATACAATAAACAAGAAACCAAAAATACAGGATAAGTCTAAAGAAAGAGTTCAATCTTACAGGTATTCAATAATATACATATTTAAAACAGAATACGATTTTTTTAAGCTTTCAAATTGATAAACATTTAAACAAATAATAATTCAGGAGTCACCTTAAGACTATAAAATTGACACTTTTTTTTAAAAGAGAAATCCTTTTAAAAGGTCATTCCCTTTTACCCGGCAACTTTATTTTTTGAAATGTAGCTAACGGACATTATCACGGTTGTGTGAAGTTGTATATAAACATTTACTACAGTGTTGTTTATAGTAACATAAATATCCACAATTGGGAACTGATTAAATAATGTATATCCATATGGTATAATATAGTGTAACTAGCTAAAATCACATTGCAGAGGGGAAAAAAAAACACTGGTTGACATATGGCAAATTGTTCATAAGATGTTTTATGTGATAAAAAAACAGGTTATAAAACAATAAGCCAAATGTAGTAACATTTTGGTAAATACCCGTAGAGGAACTATGTCAATAAAGACATTCACCAAATTGTTTATAGTAACTACATTTAAGAGATGGAATTATAAGTGATCTTTTTCTACATTTCTTTGTTTTCCAAAATTTTCACATCGCATATGTGTGATTATGTATTTTTATATTACAAAACAAACATTACATATACAAAAGGGTAAGTACTCAAAAACAAAAGGAGTCACTGAGCCTTTAACGGAAGGAAACCAGTTGCAAGTTAGTAATCAGAATAAAGGTTTCCGGGATGCTTGCACATAAAAAATGCAAAAACATTTGCCTTGATACTGATACTAAAGGAATGAGGCCCACAGAGTGGGGACTTTGGGGGTGGAGCATGGATTAAACAAAGATGTCCTGGACCTGGGAGCTATTGACACTGCAGGTCCTGTTAGTCATCATTAAAAGGTCAGCCCATAACAGCAGGGTTTGTGGTGCCAACATGGCAACCATACTAATACTCACAAGTAATACCAAGTCACACTGTCCTCATAAATGAGGTGGTACAAGTTTTGATTGTGGCCCAAAAAATCCATATGCTTCATTCTAATAAAATCGTCTAAAGAATGATAAATCTGGTTGCTTCTGACCTCTGTGTACCATAAGTTAACTAGCTAAACTGGCTGACTTTTTGAAATACTGTGATCAATCAAACATGTGACCTGAAAATCTTGAGTGATGATCAATCTGTGAATTTAACACTTGAACATTCAGGACATGAGATATCAACTCTGCTTACTAAACTCATTGCTGGAATAATATTTAATTCCTTTGGAAAGCTCTCAGGCTTATACTTGAAAAACAACTTTTAAAATATTAAAGTTGCTTTACACAGGAAACAGGTAAAGCATCGATGATACCAAAAAATACTTGTGTGGTAAAAGCACTTTGTATTCCCACAGCATCTGTCATCTAAGGGTCTCTAAGTTTTGGTGCTCACCCCTTTCTTTGGACTGATCTTATTTAATTTTTTTAAAGCTTTGGCATTTTGGTAGTTTTCAAAGAGGTAGCTTCTTTTTAAAATTCAGGTATAGTTGACATATAACATTATATTAACTTCAGGTGTACAACATAATGATTCAATATTTGTATATGTTTTGAAATGATCACCACAATCAGTCTAGTTAACTAGACTTTGGTGGCCTTCTTGAAATTGGAGGTACTGAGGAAAAGCAAAATCCCCAAATCCAATTCAGTAGGTAGGGATTAAGTTATTATTAATTTCCTCTTTTATACTTTCTTACAGTAGTTTTCAAACTTTGATGACTGCCTGATTCTTCTGAGGCACTTAAAAAGAAATACAGGTGCCTACAGCCCACCCCAGACCTACTAGATCAGTCTCACAAGTGCTGTCGTCCTATTGGAGTTTAGCAAGTTATATTGGTGCACCCTCGGGTGTGGGAAGCACTGCTTTGGGTGAAAAGGTGCTGGTGGGTAAAGGAGGTGGAAAAAATAGAAGAAAGAAAGAGAGATAGATAGAGAGAGAAATATTAAAATTTCTAATTGAAAGAGAACATTAAAAACAAAGACACAGATGGCCCTGACTGGGTGGCTCATGTCCAGTACACCAAAAGGTTTGAGGGTTTGATTCCCAGTCAGGGCACATACCAAGGTTGTGGGTTTGATTTCCGGTGAGAGCATGTAGGGAAGGCAATCTCTCTCTCTCTCTCTCTCTCTCTCTCTCTCTCTCTCTCTC
>NW_005367314.1:720271-746049 GCF_000412655.1 Myotis brandtii
TACTGACATTAAGTCTTAGTTGGTGTCATTTCTTTCATGGACTATTTCTCTATAATCTGGATAGACTAGAAAATAGAGAGTAGAATCAGTCCAACTCAGTGGTTAAAGTGTTAATCAGGGTGTCAGTTCACTTCTCCTCAAAATATGTGACAAGGAGCAAAGGAGTGTGTGTGTCTATCAGCTGATCCTAAGAAAGAAAGTAAACACTCCCAACATGCACTGAGGCACAGGGAGTGGCTCAGGTTTCTAACATTTCCCTGCCGTGGTGAAAGGAAGTAATAATTAACTAACAGATTCTTGGGCTTGATGACCTTGTGTGAGTGAGTGAGTGTGTGTGTGTGTGTGTGTGTGTGTGTGTGTGTGTGTGTAGGACTCCCGGGAGCAGAGCCCAGCGGTGTGCAGGTGAGCCTTGTGCACCCCTCCTCCCACACTTGGCACGGACCTGGACCTCCAGGACAGGTGAGTGAGCGCTGACTTTCCGGCAATCAGAGTTTGTGACCCAGCAGGGGAACAAACTGTCGCAAGCAAGTTCAGCCCAACAATTAAGGTAAAAAGGTTCCTTCTGCTCTCAGTGTGAATAACAGGTGAAAACGGACATTACTTTTCCTCTTGATTTTTTTCAGAATGCTCTTTCCTGACCAAGTTATGACTGTGAAGAGAGGGAAAAGGAGGGAAGGAGAGGGGGAGGAATGGAGGTTAGTGCGGCCACTGTGAAGAGAGGGAAAAGGAGGGAAGGAGAGGGAGGTATGGAGGTTAGTGTGGCCACTGAGCCCCTCCTCCCTTAGCTTCAGGGAAATAGCTCAGTGAGCACTGGACCTGGAATTGTGCTTACTCTCCAGAGATACTGGACTCCCGCATGACATCCTCCTGTCCCTGAGTGTTCTTGTGGTTACAGTATTGTATTGAATCAGCTAGCATGGAAGGTATCTTAAATAGAGGGTTCAAACCTAGCCTGTTTGGCTCAGTGGATAGAGCGTCAACTTGCAGACTGAAAGGTCCCAGGTTCAATTCCTGTCTAAGGGCACATAGGTGAGATCTGGTCAGGATGTGTGGAGGAGGCAACCAATTGATGTGTCTCTCACATGGATTTTTTTTCTCTCTCTCTCTCTCTGTCTCCCCCTCTTCCATTCCCTCTAAAAATCAATGGAAAAATACCCTCAGGTGAAGATTAACAAAAATTAAATAATTAAATAATTACATGGGAGTCCATGAGTTAGGATAACATTCTGAGGCAGGAGAGCCATAGGTTCAAGTCCTGGCTTTGCCTCTTAGTATTTTGTTCCATAGCAAGTTAACTTATCTAAGCCTCAGTTTGTCATCTCTAAAAGTGAGCATCCTAATAGGAGCTGCCAATAGGGCTTCGATGAGCACTAAACACTGAGCGAGTATTCCATAAATGCGGCCTCCTGTTAGCCAAAAGGGCCAAATCAGGAAGCAGGAGCTGAGCAGGGGAGACCAGACATTGTGGATCCAGGACCTGTGAGCAGATGGCAGGTGGGAAAAGCATTGCCTTTCTTAGTAGCAAGGGCGTTATCTGGCTTCTTGCCATTTTTCAAATAGAGTAGATGGTGGCAAATTCAAACTTATTTGCTACTCAGTCAATTTTACTTTGGAAAAGTCACATGTATATTCATCTGTTATTTCTAAAACTAAAGTGTAATTTTAATAGGAGAATTTTACACAGTCCCATCTTGTGGAACCCATGATGTTGTCTGAGTTTAGTAAAAGAGATTGCCCCTTGAATAACTTGGAGAAAATTAGACCATAAGATTTCACGACCTTACATTGTAGTACATATTGTATTATTTGTATTGAAGTGATGTAGACTTTCGTTTGTGTTGATGGCCAATATATATAAAAGAATGATACCTGTTTTTTGTTGGTCATTGCCTCTTAAACTTAAATTATAGGCAAGGCACCTTATTTTTTGAAATTTTATTTAAAGGGAACTTTTGTTAATATTGCTATTAGTGTTTTTTTTTATAGATTTTTAAAAAATTTTTAAATATTTGGGAGGGAGTGGGGCAGACATTGATTGGTTGCCTCTGTATGTCCCCTGACTGGGGACCGAACCCGAACCAGCCACCTTTCAGTGTAAGGGACAATGCTCCAACCAACTGAGCTGCACCAGCCAGGGCAACATTGCTGTGACTTTTATTAATGTTGATAACTTTGAGGAAGACAGACTTAGTAGCTATGACTAGCAAAGTATTTCCATTGATGAAATGTTATCTTTTTATTTTACTAATATAAAACATTTAAGTGATTTGTAGTCAATCCTATTCATCATTTTTCTTTTTTGGTGAATGCTAATATTACCTGACTTTGTAAATTTATTTTTTTAAGGAATAGTTGTTATGCAATCTTATATTAGTCTTATTAGTTTCAGGTATACAATAGTGATTTGACATTTTTAGACCTTACAATGTGACCACCCTACTATCCTAGTAATCATCTGTCACTATGTAAACTTATGCAATAATATTAACTACATTCCCCTTCTCCTTTTTCACCCATTCCCCCAACCACTTCCTCTGGTAACTATCACTTTGGTCTCTGTTTTTATGAGTCTGCTTTTGTTTTGTTTTGCTTTACATTCCACATATGTGTGAAACTATATAGTATTTATCTTCCTCTGCCTCACATTTCATGTAGCATAATACCCTCTAAATCCATTAATGTGTCATAAATGGTAAGATTCCATTCTTTTGTTTAAAAATTTTTTATTGATTTCAGAGAGAAAGGGAGAAAGAGAGATAGAAACATCAATGATGAGAGAGAATCATTGATTGGCTGCCTCCTGCACGCCCCTTACTGGGGATTGAGCCCACACAACCCAGGTATACGCCCTGACCAGGAATCGAATTGTGACCTCCTACTGTATATGTTGATACTCAACCACTGAGCCACACCAGCCAGGCCATTCCATTCTTGTTTATTGCTGCTTGATATTCCATTGTATACAGGAGTGGGCAAAAGTAGGTTTACTGTTGTTCCTATGGACAAAGACATTACTGTTATGATTATTACATAGTGAATAAACTCTGTTTCCTGTACTCACCACTGCATATCTACTTTTTATCCATTCATCTATCAACGGACATGATTCTTTTTTCAAATTGTAGAGTTAAAATTCTCCAATGTAATTACAATTGAATATGGACTGGAGAATTGTGAATAGAATTATAAAACCAACCAAACTGAACTTGACTACATTATTGTCCTCTAGAGTCTGGTTGAACTTAGTGTGGTTTAGTTAAAAACTTACAAGAGTACTAAGTCCATTTAGAATAAATTTCAGTACTGGTATTTACTAAACATTTTTCAAAGCAAGAATATGCTTTTACGCTGAATAGATATTGTTAGTGCTGGAGTCGCCGAAGGAGGAACACATAAGGCCAAAGTGGTAAGGGCTTATAAATGTATTAGGTCATCTGGATACCAGGTGGGCTGAGCCCCCAAAATGGTGCCAGCACCCAAAATTGGGAGTCAGAAGTTTTTAAGGGACTCTAGGTGGGCTTTTTCTGGGTGGAGAATTCCCTGTTCCGGTCCGAATCCTGGAAAGGTCCAGAGGGGAGAGATAATGGTCTTTGCAAGTGGAATGTGGTCTTAGCAAATGGAATGTGGTCTAAGCAAAAGGGAATGTCCGTTGTGAAGTGGCCTGAAGGTCAGTTCCCAGGGGTGGGGTATCGATTCAATTATTTGATCAAACCTAACGGTTAGAACTTCTTAAACCAAGTTATTTGATTTTATTTCTTAATAGGCATATGTCTCAACAATGTACAGTACCATCAATTGAAATTAATCTATTTAACTATATTGGAGATTAACTTACTTGAAATTAACTTATTTAACCACATAATTGTAGGTAAATCTTCCTTGTTAAAGTCTGTTTTAGTATACATGTGTTTTTCTACTACTTCTAATGCATATAACATTTTAAGATAGACTATTAAATGTTTTCGGGATGGGAAGAGAGAGAGAGAAAAAGAGAGAGAGAGACAACCAACAGTAATTAAGAAAAAATTAAATTTTCAAATATATTCAAAATAGTATTACATGTATGTAACATGTCTTTAACATGTAATTCAAAGATTTACGTCTTATATTTGTTTTAACTCTGTAAAATAAGAAGCATAGTGCACTTTCATTTGAAATAGAAATCTAATGCTAACAGTCAACTTACGTTACAAGCAGGTAGGGATTTTAGGGTTGTTATACATACATGGAGGAAAAAAAGAAAAAGAAATACATGGGCTTCATAGAAAAGTTTAGATTTTTAAAACATATTCAAGTATGGGTCAATTGAAAATACAGCCTCTGAGAAAGAACATCTTCTAAATATTCTCTTTGCAGCCAAGTCCAGGGTTAGAGAGGATTAGGCCCTGTTACAAAATTAAACTTATATCTGTCACAGCTGTCAAATACTATGTAGTGATTTCATCCCTTCATAAAAGCATCTCAAGTACAAAACCAATATTTCAGGTGTCTTCCTTTTAAGTGATGAGGGTACTATTTTAGTAGCTGAAATGATTAAAGACAACTTTTCATCATCATCATCCCAGGCTTAGTAAATGGAGCTCAAGAGAAGAGAGCCTCCCAATTCTTTTGTAGCCAACATATGAACAGAAAAGATGAGTCCTGATGCCTGTGAAGCCACCTTAGAATGTCCTTTTGGAAACTTAGATGAAGTAGGAAATCCTTGAGCTGGGCCACAGCAGCAATTCCAGATGTGTTGGCAGACTGAGCAGCTCCCTTCTAGACTGTGCGCTGGTGAGATTCTTTGAGTCCTGACATGGCTTACAGCTAGCCTGCTTCTTCTACTGCTCTTGCTGCCCTCACTTCCCCAGCACACTCTGGGGAGAACAAAGCGCGTGGTCTTAGCACTGTGTAAATATGAAATAGACTCTTAAAGGCTTGGCATTTCAAATTGGATTCTACTGGAACTGAGAGCAATGACATGGTCACATAGACGTCTGGTTGTTTGATCCACATCCTGTTTAGTGCTGTCTTAAATCCAAGTACTTCTTTGTTTATTTTTATCTCAAAACAAACATTTTTCTAGCTGCAATCAATATCACTTAATGAAATGATAGTTTAAGTAACCCAACTCTGAACTTTTTGTCATCTCTGCAAATTAGAAAAACTATGGAGACAAATGTTTCTCAGAATCCATACTTTTCTTGATTCTTTTGGATAATGGATAGAATTGTAGTTTTGGGTTTTTTTAAGATAATTGTATGTAGATCTTTTCTTCTCAACATTGTAAAATTATGACCATCTTGACACGAATCCAGGTCAGAGCTTAGAGAAAAATTTATTTTCTTTATAGCTTTATTTTGGAACTGAATACATATTTGTAACTTTCTATTGCCTCTTCAAGCCAAAACAATAATTTAAAAAAGAACTTCATGTATATAATCTTATTTAATAATTGAAATATACACTTGCTATTTCAATGTGTTACTTTATGTTTTTTTTATAACTTTTATGGTGTATGTTATATATTTTCCTTGTATATGATCTTAAAAGTGGGTATAAAATAAAAAAGAAATTAACTATCATTCAACTTCAAAGCTCTCAATTTTAATGTTATTTGAATATGCTTCCCCATATATTGAATATATTAATTATTTTGCATATGTTTTATCTATATACTTGTATATACATATATACTCACTCTGGGCAATACAAAACTGAAATAAGCAATAATCCTGTTCAAAAGGAACAAATAGTCAAATTAAGTAAAATAAAATATATTACTCAGAAAGAGAAAGAAGTAGGTAATTAGAAAGCTGCAGATATTTTCCTGTGAAATGGCAGGAAAAATTTTCTTTGGCTGAGGATCCTAGGGAAGTTAGCACCTGTATTTTTTGTTTTAGTTCATTGTAAAATTATGACCATCTTGACACTGTATACCCACTGGCCTCAGGCATAAGGGACTACAGATAGAGATATAGGCTACACTTCCTGTGGTTAGTACAGATGTGGGTCCAAAGAAGGAACTTGTGGAATATTTGTTGCCTATACAAGTAACCATTTAATTAATCCATGCTTGGGCACAGGAAGGTAATTTAAATGAGTGGTCCATTTGAGTTCATTTCAGCTTGGATCCCCCTTCCATTTTCTGGCTTCCTTCTGGTAACTGGTCAGTGAGGGCAAGCCCACATCTAGGCAGGATGCAGAGCAGAGGGAGAAAAACCATTGATGCTCTCTCATGCTCTCCGGTCTCTGCTGCCCACACACTCAGTGCTCCCATTCTGCCTGCTCAGACCATTCTACCTGGTTAGTCTCCTTTCTTCTCTGTGAAGCCCCCTAGGCCTTTGCGACCTTAGACCTGCCTAGTACTCTCAGAACTGTTTATTTGCTCAGTGCTCCCATTCTGCCTGCTCAGACCCATTCTACCTGGTTAGTCTCCTTCCTTCTCTGTGAAGCCCCCTAGGCCTTTGCAACCTTAGACCTGCCTAGTACTCTCAGAACTGTTTATTTCTCCAGAACTTAATTGCTGACCTAATTGCTAATTGCTATCTTTTGAGCTCCACTCTGTCTGGACAAAATGAAAAAATAAATAACCACACTTATTAAATGAGTAATCTCATTTCATACACAATCTAAGTGAATAAGCTCTGGCCCCAAGTAAAGTACATAGATTTATAACAATTGCTTTCCTCCTCAAATTATAGTTTATCAAAATAATGGTGAATGTCCAAAGTAAGAATTCTAGGCTTCTATATAATTTTTTTTCTGTTTTCATAAATCCTCTCCATCTCTGCTAATCATAACCTCTGTGATCATCCTCTTAAGCCTTTTGAGGAAACTAGCTCAAAAATCTACCAAGTCTTCATCATTTAAAAGATATGCACAAGGGCCCAACCAGATTTTAATTTGCTATGTATCATGGTTAATGGGAATGGAGAGGGAAAACTATCTGAATTCATAGATCTATTTATCACTTCAGCAATGAATAATAAAGTGAGACTTTTACCAAGTCACGTTTTTACCTTTCTGGTATTTAGACTGTTTGAATATTTTGCTTAGTCAATTTTTAGATTCAGACATGGCCAATAGTATTTCCTATTTAATTAGCATATACCACCTAGGAACAAAAATTTATGCTGTTTTTATTTTATTCCCTAAATTCCATTCAATTGTCTTTCTTCCTAAGGTCAGAGAATAAGGTCAGAACTTTTGAAATTCTTTAATCCCATCTGAAATCTTCTGCTTTGGTTCAGCATCGATCACCCGTTTACAAGGCTGTTGTTTGCCACCTTTAATGATGCCTTAGCTATTTGATGAATACAAATAGGAAGCTGCTGTGATGATTCTTTAGCCCATCACTGTCAGTTTGCACTTTGTGACTCTAAGGGGCTTCCATCATGGTTCTTCAGTTCAAAATATCTCCAACTTCTAGTCTCAGCTAAAATGTCATTTTAACTGAGGTCTAGAAAAAGTTTATAAATAATTCTTAATCCTTTGGGCCATATCTGCAACTTTACATTCAGTCAGTCACTCAACAGGTATTAATTGAATTCCTTCCGTGTTCCATGCAAATTTGAATAGCTGGATGTGCACAGGCAAATTTTCAAAAGCCCCTATTGTAAGAAACTAGTGTTGTAGTTAGAGAAGATGGACGACGTAAATAAATAAGATCCTTTCAGATATTGATATGTAACTAGATGAAAATAATGTAAGAGTGATGGAGACTTGCTTATAGAAAGCCTCTGAGAGAAGAGACAGGGGCTGGTTCTGCATGATGGGGGATGCTCCAATGAGGAGGAGCAGCAAGGATAAGTCCCTGAGGCAGGAATGAACTTAGGGGTAATTGAACACCAGAAAGAAGGCCAATGTAAATGACATAGATTCACTAAGGAAAATAATAAAGGAAGTGAATACTGAAGAGATTGGCAGGACCTCATGAGTAATCACAGGAAGGTTATATTTTATTCTAGTTCATTCTTGCAAGTCTTTGCAAGGTTTTAGTCATAGGATGACAAAATCTGACTTGATCTTTGAAATTGCCGTTATGCTGTGTGAAGAATGGAATGTTGATCACCATGTGGACGCAGGGAGACCAGTCAGGAGACTGATGAGATAATCTAGGAGAAAGGTGATGGTGGCTTGGCTCAAGGCCGTAGCTTTGGAAATAGGAGCTTTTGAGTTCAGGTTACATATGGAGATACAATCAATAGAACTTACTTCTGGATTGGAATCTGGTTATGATGGAAGAATTAAAAATAAGACTGACTGTTAAGTTTTTGTGCTTAATTGGGCAGATAGAAAAGAATTGTGGAGGTGGGAATTCTGAAGCATGGGCGAAAGTCAGTGGTTCTGTTTTGGCCAGGTTGATACTGAGATGGCTGTTAGACATCCAGAGAGAATAAGTACATAGTTGAGCTCAGCAGAGAGGCTGTGCTGGAGATTAATTCAATTATCTGGAAGAAAATGTAGATAGAGGGGATGGCCAAGGACATAAAAAGCCAGCATTTTGTGATTCTTAGAGAAGTCAGCAAAGGAGGCTAAAATAGTGAAGCCAATGAGACAGCAAGAAAGTAAAGCAAGGTTGTTGTGATTACTTCAAAATACCTTAAAGATAAAAGTGTTTCAAAAGAAGAGAACAATCAACCTTGTCAAATGCTGCTACGAGGCAGAGAAAATGAACTATTGGAATGTAGGAGGAGAGGTGCAAGGAGAGATAAATTAAAGGAATAGATGATAACGAATCTGGATTCAGGAGAAGGAATGGTAGTGTTTGGACCTCAAGGTAACCACTGGGGAAATCTTACGAGGGTGCATCAATAACTTTTCTTTATTGGTGATTAGAATCACAAATCTAGAGGTAAAACTCAGGTTTTAGAAACAAGAGCAAGGGCTGTGGTAACCAAACAACCCAGGCTAAATTCTATGAACGAGAAACTGGGATTTACTAGTATTGGGCTCATGGAGTGTGCTGTGTCTCTGTCGCAGCATTGCCTAAAATGCTCATGTAGTGTTTGACCTACAGAGTTAATTTGCCCAGTTTGCTGAGCTTCTGACCCTGGGGCTTGAGTCCTCGCCATGCTATGGAGAGTTCTTCTAAATGATGTGCTATCAGAGAGGATGACATTCCCATCTAGAGGAACACATTCTTTGAGCAGGAGGATATGAGTAGGCAAGACATAAATCAATAATAACAATACAAGGTCGAATGCAGAAAATGGCATCACAACAGTGTAGATAACAAGCTGTGGGAGATTTGATAAGGTCAAACTTGATCAAGGACTAGAAGGAAGCAGAAATCTGGAGTGACAAGGGCCCTCTTGTACAAAGCAACTGGTAGAACACTCTGTGGTTTGAGATTTCATTAGACTTGAAGGCCTGGTATTAAAGAAAAGCTTCAATTTTAAGTTTGAAAAGTAGGTTTGAGTGGAATTGCAGACAGCCTGAATGTCAGGTTAAGGGACTAGGGCTGTATTTGTTTTGCTAAGAATGAGATCCCAGGAATATTTGTGAACAAGAAGATCAAGTGAGATCAGAATGGTAAAAGCATAATGAGAAACTCATCAACTATTCAGCTTAGAGACTATTACAATATGCCTGATGAAATGTGCTCATAGCATTCAAGTAGATGACAGAATTTCAAACTAACAATGTGCTATAAGGAAAAATATGCATCAGAAATGTTGTGAGAATGGCTGTTTTGTTTGTTTTGTTTGTTTTGTTTTGTTTTGTTTTGGACAGCGAGTCTCCTGGAGGAAGAAAAACATGAAATGTCTTCCACACACCCTATCCCAACCAAAATAATCTGATTCGGAAGAAAAAGAAGGAAATCCCTCTCCCTCTTTTTTTTAAATAAAAAAAATTATCTTTTCCCTCCAGCCTACCTTTTTATTCCGGCTATATCCCTTGTAATTCTGTAGGCTTGAAGCAATCGTAGTTAAATATTCAATTTCTGCAAGATGGAATGACTAGAAATTATTAAACTTGGTAGAACACTCTGTGGTTTGAGATTTCATTAGACTTGAAGGCCTGGTATTAAAGAAAAGCTTCAATTTTAAGTTTGAAAAGTAGGTTTGAGTGGAATTGCAGAAAGCCTGAATGTCAGGTTAAGGGGCTAGGGCTGTATTTGTTTTGCTAAGAATGAGATCCCGGGAATATTTGTGAACAAGAAGATGAAATGAGATCAGAAGGGTAAAAGCATAATGAGAAACTCATCAACTATCCAGCTTAGAGACTATTACAATCTGCCTGACGAAATGTGCTCATAACATTCAAGTAGATGACAGAATTTCAAACTAACAATGTGCTATAAGGAAAAATATGCATCAGAAATGTTGTGAGAATGGCTGTTTTGTTTGTTTTGTTTGTTTTGTTTTGTTTTGTTTTGGACAGCGAGTCTCCTGGAGGAAGAAAAACATGAAATGTCTTCCACACACCCTATCCCAACCAAAATAATCTGATTCGGAAGAAAAAGAAGGAAATCCCTCTCCCTCTTTTTTTTAAATAAAAAAAATTATCTTTTCCCTCCAGCCTACCTTTTTATTCCGGCTATATCCCTTGTAATTCTGTAGGCTTGAAGCAATCGTAGTTAAATATTCAATTTCTGCAAGATGGAATGACTAGAAATTATTAAACTTAAAATCTCTGGTTATACCTAATACCACTTATATGACAACCTAAAGGAGGATATTATTCACGTCTGACCACAGTTTCCAGAGCCTGAAGGAGACTTCAGTGATGTTACATCACAATCAACCCTGCGAGTCTGAGCTTGACTTGAGCTGCCTGAAAACTTAAAATTGTGTCTGCAGGCATTGGCAGGGTTCAGCCAGCTTGGATTTAATTTCTGTAATAAGAGGAATATGTTGCCTTGCACAGAATCTTACAGGAGAAAATTCTTTCTAGAAATACTCCAAAAACTTACCAAATTGGTCCATCCTTCCTTGCGTTGGGCCACTTATTCTGAAGTTTTTTAGTTTACCTAGTACAGTTTTCTATTTTCTTCACACCTCCAGGATCTCTTCTCTATTACAGCTATCTTGTATTCCCATGTTGCCACAAAAATTTCACAAAATGCCTCATTTGAGACCCTAGAAGCCTTTGGGATTTAACATCTTCTTAAAGAAAACAACACGGGGCTGCTTAGTAAGCAGAAGTTTAAAACTGACTGATTTTTTCCCACAAGTCTCTGGAAATTTTATTTTAAAATATTATAACCGCAAGGCTTCTACATTTTTTTTATAAATTTCTGGAGATTTTACTATAAAATATAACCAGAAAGTCTTCAGAAACATTATTCTAGCTGGGCAGAATTTTTCATATGGCTTCTCATTTTTTCTTTTTATATTTATCAATAAAATGTAAGCTCTGTAGCAGCTTCAAACATTCCAAGCACACCTGTGCATTTATAGAGGGATGGAACAGGAGGATAACTTTCAAATCACTAAAATCTGGTAGTATTAGAACTGTGGAT
Source organism: Myotis brandtii (assembly GCF_000412655.1). Taxonomy (NCBI): domain Eukaryota; kingdom Metazoa; phylum Chordata; class Mammalia; order Chiroptera; family Vespertilionidae; genus Myotis; species Myotis brandtii. The sequence continues at coordinate 731,721 of NW_005367314.1, forward strand.
AAATTGAAAAATGAAAAAAAAATCTTTAGATTGTATTCCAAATCAAATACTAAAAATTCAGAAGTAAGATTCTTTATAATAGTAGTAATGCCAGATTTGGATATACTGAGTACATTCCTTACAAAGAGTGTAGCTAAGACAGCCAGCAACCATAAAGTTATTATCATCATAACTTTGATCCAGGATTCCACTTATAAATTTGCAAATCATTAGCATTTATCATGGGCCAACATTGGATTTTATATTATAACTTTCTTACAACTATTGCTCTGCCCTGTTTGCCTTTCCCTCTCTCTGTCTCTCTATCTCACAGTTGCCAGTTTCTCAAATTGATTACCAAAGGGAAGCCTATTTGTCAAGTTAATATGTTTGTGGTTTATCTGATATTTCTTCATATGTCCTCTTTACCATCTTTCATTAGAGATTGTCAAAATTAAATTGTTTGTTCTTCTTCCTTTACTACTATGTTCCCTAAATTATATGAAGAAAACAATTTTCAGTATAAAATGAAAGATCATATCAAAAGAGACAAAATAAGTTTTTCTCAAAAGCACAGATTGAGTAATTAGAACAGAGGAAAACACCCAAGGATCTTAAAACTTAAGTAGGTTGGGGCTTGTGGGAGTGGGCAGAGAAGACAACATATTATATTACTTGTTCCCAAAACAAATTACGAGCAATCATGAAAAAGAGCTTTGGAGGAGGCCATTTAGAAACTCACTCAACGTGAGTTGTAGTTAAACTCTGAACTCTAAGCTTATTTTCTTACAATTGAAGGCTTTGCAGAACATCTCATTTATCCTCAATATTAATTCCCTTCGACATAGAAAAAAATCCTTGAAAAGAATCTTAGCATGGACTGATTTATAGAAAATAAAAAAATTAATCTATATAACCTTTTCCAAACTGCAAAAATGTTGGTGAAAAGGAAACAAACTAGAGGCCTTGAAGATATGCAGGCTGTGCTTCAAATGATCTGCTCCGTGACTTACTGAGGGTTTGGAGTGGAGGTAATAGCCTGCATACCTTGCTGGGATACATGGTCGCAGGATTTTGAGAGAAGGTCTATAGACTGGCTCACCTACAGAGTGTAAGACACATGGTAAAAAAATATCTTCTCTTTCCTTTTCTCCCCAACCCAACCCTCATGCCCATACATGAAACGCTACTTAAACACCCCCTCTCCCCAAATACTTCTACACACTAGGGACACAACAAGAAAATTCAATTTAAGTCAGAAACTGATTTATGAATGCATCACAGGTGCATGCCATTAATATTATTCTAATGTTTTAGGGTATCCATAGATGACCTCAGAAAGGGAGGAAAGATGACTATGAAGCCCGACCAGTACTCTTCTTGGATCTTCGTCAATGAGAGGACATTCCTTACTGGGTAACTGTATTTCTGTCTTATATGTTATTCTAGTTGCCAGTCATTTGTAGATTATACCCCGGCATTATGTCATTCTAAGCATGATATATCATTCACAAGATCAATAATGTGAATCGCTAGTTGAGACATTAAATAAGTTGAAGAAAGGTGTTCCTACAGGCTGCTAAACCATAGCCTTTCATGGAACAATCACTCATACTTCATAAATGGTGGTCTAATTTAACTAAAGGCTGAGTTTTTATTTTAGTCATTGGTACGATTCTCAGGAGCCCAACACAGGGTCACCTGTCCTCTCCCCTCTCCCTTGTCCTCAGGACACACTTCATTTTTACTGTTCCCCATCAGGTTATGCAGTATATGGCCAACATCCACAGCTATTTTCTTACACACAGTAAATAGCATCTTATGTTGTTTTGGGAATAATAAAGTAGAGATTTAAAAATTATTAGAGAAAATAGAAGAACTGAACTTCACTGAGCTAGAGCATGTCTTACAACAAAGAGAAACAAAGCCAAATAAATGAGGGAGGGAAGTGGATGTAAATGATGCAGGAATTGGAAATAGGAAATAATAGGGAACAAATATGATAAAAAATGGAATTAAAGCCACATGGAAGATAGCATGAGGTACAAGAAGTAGGAAGAAGACATAAAGTACAAGATAGTGGGTTCATTTCTTAAATACTTAACTCCCTGTGGACCGGTACTCTTCTTGATCCTGAGCACTTGGCAATGAACCAGATGAAGGAGGGAAGTGGATGTAAATGATGCAGGAATTGGAAACAGGAAATCATAGGGAACAAACATGATCAAAAATGGAATTAAAGCCACGTGAAAGATAGCATGAGGTACAAAATAGTGGATTCATTCCTCAAATACTTATTAACTCCCTGTGGACAGGTACTCTTCTTGATCCTGAGCACTTGGCAATGAACCAAGCAAAGCTTTACTCTGATGGGTTTGCCTTCTAAAGAGGATTACAGTAGTCTCCCTTATGCAGTTTCATTTTCCACAGTTTCAGTTACCTGCAATCTGAAAATGTTAAATGGAAACTTCCAGAAATAGCAATTCATAAGTTTTAAATTGTTCACCAATCTGAGTAGTGTCAGTTTCATTTTCCACAGTTTCGTTACTTACAGTCTGAAAATGTTAAATGGAAACTTCCAGAAATAGCAGTTCATAAGTTTTAAATTGTTCACCAATCTGAGTAGTGTGATGAAATCTCACCATCCCACTCTGTCGTACCTGAGACATGAATTATCCTTTTACTTAGCATATCTAGGCCATATAGGCTCCCTGCCCATAGGGCACTTAGTAGCTGCCTCAGTTATCAGATCCACTGTCAGGGTACCACAGTGCTTGTGTTCAAGTAGCCCTTATTTTACAACGGCCCCAAAATACTGGATTAGCGATGCTGGCAATTCAGATATGCCAAAGAGAAGCCTTCAGTGCTTCCTTTAAAGTAAAGGTAAACATTCTTAATAAGGAAAGAAAAATTTTTTATGCTAAGGTTGCTATTCTTAACTTAATAAGGAAAGAAAAATTTTTTATGCTAAGGTTGCAAAGATCTATGGTAAGAACTAATCTTCTATTCATGAAATTGCCTATTTTATAGGAAAAAATAGTATGTACAGGGTTTGGTACTATCCACAGTTTCAGGCATCCACTGGGGGTCTCAGAATGTATCCCCCATGGATAAGGGTGGACTACTGTACAGTCAATATGTTAAGATAAATGAGTAATGGTATATATTATTAGATGCTGAAAGGTATAAAAATAAAGCAGAGAATAAAAATAAAGCAGGAAAGCGAGTACTGAGTGCTGGGAGTGGAGAGCAGGCAGGTGAGATTTCATGGAAGAAGCCAGGGAAGTCCTCAGTGAGGAAGTAACATTAGAATAAAACCTGATGAAGGTGCACAAGCCAGCTGTGTAGGTATCTGTCTGGGAGCATCCAGGCAAAGGGGACAGCAAGTTCACAGACCTAAGGCAGGCACGTGCCTGTAGGGGCGGCGGAAGCCAGTGGGGAGAAGTGAAGTAGGAAGGACAGTAGAAGCTGAAGTTAGAGACATAATGGGGCTAGACAAGGAGGGTCTCATAAGCCATTTTCAGACTTCGTCTTTCCCACTTACATGATGAGAAGCTATTGAAGGATATTGAGTACATGGGTGACTGGATCAGTCTGGCTGTTAGGTTAAGAGAAGAATGAAGAAGAGACAAGAGTAGAAGCAGAGAAACTATCGAGGAGCTGATAATATTCCAGGGTAGAGATGATAGTGCCTTGGACCAATGGAGGTGGAGGTAGAAAAAAAAAGGTCAGATTCTGGTGATATTTTGAAAGAAGTGACAATAGGATTTCCTGAAGGTTTAGATGTGGGGTGTGAGAGAAAGAGAATAAACAAGGATTATTCCAAGGTTTTGGTTGAGAAAAATGGAGTTAAATTTTTCTGATTTTATAAAGACTATAAATGAGCAAGTTTGTGGTAGATCAGGAGTTCAGCCCTAGACATGTTACATTTGCGAATGAGTAAGATCAGCAAGAAAATAAGTATAAACAGAAAATTCTAGATCCAAGGTTGAAAGAGTGAAATGAAGTAAGAAAAATAGGAAACAGGAAGGCAAGGAAGAAGTATATTGGGTGAAAGTAAGAAGAATGGCTGTGGAGACTGAACAGAGAGGAAGAGCAGTATATATTTACTATATTACCCATTACATATGTGTCATTCATAATATACATACTATGAATGACATCACTTTGAGATGTCAAAATAACTGAAGCATTGATGGACATACAAGGAAAAGAGGGAAATTGAGGAGTTGGGAAATTTAACTGAAACACTGACAATGAAGGTCAGAGAACATAACCAAAGGTCCTAGAGACTGGTAAGAGATGGCCCTGGTAACAAGATGAGCATTGTTGAGAGGACCTAAAAGATGACAGTTTGGGAAGAGAAAAAGATAATAAAAGGATTGAATGATCTGTAAGATTAGCAGGGGCAAATTAGGTTCCAGGTAGATGGATGATGGAGAAGGTGGAAGGTTGTGAATAAAAAGTAAAAGACTCCCAAGAGAATGACAGGAGGAAAAGAACAGGATGAGAGCCCAGGACAGCCCCAAGAAGGCCCCCTATACATTTGCCTCCTCCCAAAAGAAATTACAGAAATAAGAATGGTGTTTCCAAAGACAACAGCCCTAGGTCTGCACCAGTGTTTCTTTTTGCCTGTATGCTTTCTGTGCAGCGTAAGTTTAACCAACCACGAAAACAAATTTACCACACCGGGAGGGAGGTTCAGAGAAGGAAAAGTACAGAATATAAGAGAAGAATGTACAAACCCATGTACGCATTTTCCTGTTATTCAGCTCTGCATGACGCAGTTCAGCTCATGAAATCATGACTCCCATCTGCCCCACCAGTATATTGCTAAACTACCCTGGGGGCCCACCTCTCAGATTACAACCTCTGAGGTTACAACCATTGTCCCTTAGTTGACTTCAGCTGTGACACAGCAGCTTTACCTCCTGAATTACCAAAGGAAGCAAGGTTCTTTCTCACTCAAACCTTTAAACTTGCCCTTGTGATCAGATTAAAGCACATCAGGTATCAGGTAACTTCAATACACTGTCTCTTGTTTGCACACTGTAGCATCAACCTCTCTTCCCTGACAAAACTTCAAGACAAATGTCATAGAGAAGCTCCTGTGCCCCCCCTGACTCCTGTCTGCTCTTAGGGGAGTATTCCTATTCTGACTAATCCCCACCATTTGTATGCATGCATTTCTCTTTATTCTCTGGGTTCTTTATTCTCCTGGTCCTTTCTCTAAATAATAAAGTTTTCTTCCACCTTTCTAGAGCTCCTAGTTCAGTTCTAATAAGAGTTATGTCTATCTCACTGTAGCCATGACCAGCCAATGGTAATTTTTATCCTGGATCACCACATCCCCTACTTTTGTTCATCTCTGTAGTCACAGAATGAAAATCACAAATTTTAGCTGACATAGACACCCATTCCATACACTGATAGGTACCAAGTCAACCTCTGTTTCTTTTGGATTATTTTATTGTTTTCCAGTCTCAGCTTTTCACTTTCCCCATGAAATCTTCTCTGAACTGCAGTAAGATTTTAATTAGCTTGTGTTAATTTTTCTTTTAAAATATGTATTTCCTAATTATGAATTCCCCATGAAATCTTCTCTGAACTGCTGTAAGATTTTAATTAGTTTGTGTTAATTTTTCTTTTTTTAAAATATATTTTATTGATTTTTTCACAGAGAGGAAGGGAGAGAGATAGAGAGTTAGAAACATCGATGAGAGAGAAACATCGATCAGCTGCCTCCTGCAAGCTGCGCGGCGGAGGCAAGGCCAGAGGCAGCGCTGCGGCGGTGGGGGCTGAGCCCCTTGCACGAATTTTGTGCATCGGGCCCCTAGTATAACTATAAAACAGAAAATATAGAAACATATAGATTGAAAAAATAAAGATTATTCATAACCTCAAAACCAAGAAAAAATATATACTGTTTAATTTGTCATATTCCACATCTTCTAATGACTCTATTTGCCATAGTTGAAGTCATACTGTATCTGTTTTACATATCTGGCATATATTAGAAATATTTTTATTTGTTATTTAAAAATATTTCTAAAGATGATTTTAATGACATAGTATTCAATGATATAGAAGTATCGTAATGTAATCATTCCTTTAATTTTGACCTTCAAGATGGCTCCAATTTTTAAAAAAATATATTTTATTGATTTTTCACAGAGAGAAAGGGATAGGAATAGAGAGACAGAAACATCGATGAGAGAGAAACATCAATCAGCTGCCCCCTGCACACTCCCCACTGGGTATGTGCCCGAAACCAAGGTACATGCCCTTGACTGGAATCGAACCCAGGACCCTTGAGTCCGCAGGCCAACACTCTATCTACTGAGCCAAACCAGCCAGGGCTATGGCTCCAATTTTTTGAATACAGATGAGCTATTTCACAGAAGTGGAATTACTGGATCAAAGAGTACAAATATATCTAATGTTAATGCTACAAAAATTAGCTTTCTAAAAATCTTTGGTGACTTCTCTCACCAGCAGCTTGCATCTCCTGACTTGTCTTTATTGTTTGATAACAAATGATTTCCTGAGGTAGAATGTAAACCCTGTGAAGGTAAGCCCTCAGCATCTTTTGCATCCTGTTTCCCAGGTGGGGTACCTGGATGATTATAGGTGAAACATAGATAATTGACTTTTATTTGAACATTTATGGGAAATATCAGAAAAATATAATTAGCACATAAAAATTTTGATTTCACAAACATTATTGCTCATGGCAAGTAAAAACTTACTTAAAAGTGGAGTCAATTAGAAAAACATTGACAACAGATGATACTTGGGGTTAGCCAAAATCATGGAAGCAGTACATGATTAGTTTGATAGCATAGCCACAGCTCTCAGCCAGAATGTATTAACCACTTTCCTACAAAATAACCTTAACGTCAGCACTCTATAATAATATTTACCTCTGCAAATATTTTTATAAATACTTTCTAATTATCAGAAATATAAGAGGAGAAAGAAAACTAACAAAATTTGAGAATCTATATGCCTTCCCATTTTACAATTGGCCTGCAGTAAACTATGTCACAATGAAAGTATATATTTTAGAAGAGGATATTTCCAAAGAAAGATCTGTGATTCTAGTGACCCTTATTTTATGTCATATTTTTCACTGACTGAATTGAGGATTTATAGTTTATCTTCTTTAACCCAGAACCCCTTTCAGGCCCTACGATCCGTGTATTAATTGGAATTCCAGATGATAAAGTAAATGCAAACACTTGACATAAAGGTAGCATATGTGGTCCATGAGCCACCTGCCTCCCAATCAGATGCTTGTTGAAAATGCAGGTCCTGGTTCCACCCCAGAACTATTTAGGTGATTCTGATACATAGTGAAGTCTAAGAACCACCGCTCACAGTAGGAAAGGATTAAAGTCTGAGGACTGAGGACCACCTGAAATAAACAGAATTCCTGGAGCCTGGGGAAATCTTTACAAAATAGTGACCAGAAATGATAATAATATCCCTGACCACCTATGATATCCAACACATCACAAACCTGGCAAACACTTCCATTCATGTATTCACTTAACAAGTAGTGATACAGCTCCCACTTTGCACCAGTCATTGTTCTAGCAAACAAGACAGAATTACCAACTTAGTAAGGGATTTTTCTTTTTCTTCACAGAAATACATAAAAATAATGGAAATTAATAGGAAAACAGAATCTGCTTGATGGAAATTTGGTTAATTTAGCAAATTTCATAAGAACTACATGTCATCAATAAAATAAGAGGTTTTAATATTAATAGCACAGTAGTCAATATAAAATGTATGTCTTACTCCTGGATGAGAATTCTCTGAGTTTAGAAACTTCCCTGGGTGAAGGGTGTTGGCATAAGTTAGCTTCACGCTCACATGACTAAGGTTCCAGGTGCTGTTTCATTGCCTGGGGTCATCTCTTCTGTTGCCTCACATGGTAAATATTCTAAGTGAGCTGAGTTTTAAAAAATAATGGTTCCATGTGGTTGCTCTTGAAGTACTTTTATTTCAGGTCCTAGACTGAATTCAGGGCACTTTAGAGGTGACTAAATGCCAACCCCCGTGCCTGAATAGAGGGTAAATTCAGTTTTAGAATGCAGGTCAGATTTCACTCTGGGAAACTTAGACTTTTTCTCCTGTTTAGGAACCTAAGACAAACCCTTGCAGGCTACAACTCTTCCAACTGTAGCCCGCAAGGCACGTGTGCATGCCTGTCCTGAGTAAATTACTGTAATTCGCACGATGTAGTACATTTTAGCAGAAAGTGCATTATTCCAAATAGTTTCATTTTCCAAGCGTGTTGGCCAGCGCCCTTTGCTGAAACAAAGGAACCAGCCACCTGCACCTCTGAGCACAAAGTCAGCACAAAGAACCAGTGTTCAGAAGCTGCTCCTACCTGACTGGGAAAGCCAGAGGGCAATATTTGCCCAAGTTCACGGCCAGGGCCTTGTCTTGAGCAAAGGAACTTGTGTGAACACTGCGTGCCCCTGCATGCCCTGCAGGTAGGCTTATGAAGAGAGAGCACCCCTTTCCTGAAGTCCATGGGACTCTTGTCTCTAATAAAGGATGAGGGAGCCAGCCCTCTCAGACACATTTTTGTCCGAGTCAGGATTCTAAAATAAGCCCAGGGCAAAACGTTTGAGGCATGTTTAGGACCATCATGTTAAGAATGAGAAAATTTTTCTATGTGGACACTGTTTTTAAAAATTTATTTTAAAATATGTTTGATGATCTAGCAAAAACAACACAAAAAATTTTTAGGAGAAATTGGGTACCACATCTGTTACTATGTCACGAAAAGGCCAATGAAGTCCCCCCAGATGTGTGAAAAATGTCATATTTAAGCTTTCTTTATCAGATATTTTTCAATTAATATATATTGTCCACAGTCATTAAGCATATCGATATGATTGTTATTCCCAATAAAATTGATTTACTCTACACTTACCTATTTCATTACCTCAATCCATTAATAAACAATTAGATCAACTATCTGTCTAAGATACACTGAAAATATTTCAGTATAAAGGTCTAATAAAATAAAAATATATTAATTTACAGAGTTTAATTTCTGGATATGTTAGCTACACTGGTGAAAGATGTTTTTCCCCTTTAAAAATAGGTCAGGGTTTAAATTATTTTATTCCCTAAAGAAATAATTACTGAGACCCTACAGTAAACCAGATGTACTAGAAGCTGGGGTATGGAATTTTGAGTAAAAATATACAAGGGAAATCTCGAGCTACAGAGCTCCAACTTGAGCCTTCATCAGAATCACTCGGAGAGCTTATTAAACTAAAGATTGCTGGACCCAATTCCAAGAGTTTCTGATTCAGTAGGTCTAGGTTGGAGTGATCATTTGCATGTCTGACAAGTTCCCAGGTGGTAGCGATGCTGGTCTGGGAATCATACTTTGAGAACCACAGGTCTTCAGGGCTGATAACAAACTGAGGGTAAGTGTTCTAAAGGAAAGGAGCCCAGATTTAGGAGAGAATAAGGACCTAGGCTATGTAGGGGCAGGTGCCAGAGATCTGAAGGAAGAAGGAACTAACAAGTTTAAGGGACTGCGGGGGGAGCATTCCTGACACTGGGAGTCAGCCCAAAATCTCTATGGCCAGAGGGAGCACCATTCCAGCAAGGGAAAGGTACCCAGCATGGCTGAGGTCCAGGTCACAGGGAAAACATCTTCTGAAAGGAGGCTAAAGAGAAGGAGAAACAAAGCAGGACTGATCTATTTTGATAAGTATTAGGGGGTTTTATCCCAAGAGCAATGGGAAAGAGTTAAGAATGTTAAACAAAATACATGATGAGATATGTTCTATATACTCTGTATATAGAGTGTGGAGAATAGTTGGAGGGTGCCCACAAGAGAAACAAGGAGGTTGCTTAATCTATATTTTTCAAATGTAAGGAAATCCGTGGTCAAAGTCAAGACCCCATTACAGAAGAGGGAGGTAAGGAAAGCTCCTGATGTTAGCTTACACGCACAAGGACGGCCCTGAGGATCCGTGACCACCTGTTGTGTTTCAGACTCTCTTGTAACAATCCCCTAGTCCCCGAGGCTGTAAGGCATATCAGGAAAATAACTGAAAGACTTCATTAACAGAATAATAGATATGGTTTCCCCATCCCAACGGAGCAAGGGGCAGCAGACTGTGAAGTCCAGGCAGCCATCCTGAACAAGCACAAACCCCCCCGCCCCCCAGCTGTTCATTCACAAAGGGTGTTATTTCACAGCCAGCCTCCATCTGTTGCAATAATGACTGGTGTTGCGTGGCACAACTGTGTTTACTTTTCAAGTAGTTTTTTTAAAAAAATCTATAAGGTGTGTATTAGAAACACCAGAAATGAAAGTTTAGCTCGTGGATAAAATGAGAAGCAAGATCCCAACAGAAGTTAGATCCCAATCTCATTGCTCCATTCCCTCATCTCTGTACTCAGCCCCACAGAAAATCCAATCAGATCTACCTCCAAAATCCAACTGCTTCTCACCATCCAGTCCAAGCCACCATTATCTCTTTCCTGAACAACTGCAACAGCCTCGTAATTGGGCTCCCTGCGTCCACCTCCTGTCCCCACAGTCCATCCTCCTCCAGCAGCCAGAAGTTTCTTTACAATGTACGTCACAGCATCTCTCTTGAAGCCTTAAGGGTTTCTATTGCAGAATCCTTACCGCGAGGAGTCTCTAAGGCCCAACATGACTTGCCTGGAGGACCTAGGACCTCATCTTGGACCACTCTTCCCCGTTTCTCACCGTCAACCATGCCAAGCTCAATCCCACATACGGGATGGGGCACTGTGCCTCTTGCCTGGAACACTCTCCTGTCCATCACTAAGGTTTTGGTTTAATATTTCGGGCCTCCTGGTGGCCCTCTCTAAAATGTCCTCTCAGTGCACTGCATCACATGATCTTGTGTCATTATTCTCATAGGATGTATCCCTTTGTGAAATTAGCATATCTCTTTATTTACTCTTCTTTTTTCTTCTGTATTCCTTCTATATGGCAGGGGCCTCATTGATTGCAGTGCCCCCAGCATCTATTACATAGTCTGTCACATAGTAATTGTTCAGTAAGTTTTGAATGATTATGAATGAGTGTGTGTGTGTGTGTGTGTGTGTGTAGGCGGGAGGGAGGTTAGTTAACCTACCTCAAAAACTGAATTGGGAACTTGGTATTTAGACTTCACATGTGTTACCCTTAAATATTGATTCATCTGCATCAGGGCTTCTCTCTACTTTCATGCACATACAAATTTCCTGGGGATCTTCCTGAAAATACAGATTCTGATTTCTAACAAGATGTCTCCTAGGTGTTCTGACACTATTTGGATAGGAGTTGCTCTCAAATCCCATGATAAGGAGAATAATGGCCTCTCAAAGATGTTTACATTCTGATCCTCTGAAGCTATGACTATTTTAAATTAAAAGGCAAAAGGGAATCAAGACTACAGATGGTATTAAGGTTGCTAATCAGCTGAGAGGAAAATAGAGAAATTATCCAGGTGGGACCAGTGTAATCATAAGGGTCCTTTAACATGGGAGGGGAGCTATTTGAGAAGAGTCAGTGTCAGAGTTTTCCTGGTGAGAATGAGTCAGTGGCCATTGCTGGCTTTGAACATGGAAAGGGGAGCCAGCAGCCAAGGAATGTGGGCAGGCCCTGGAAACGGGAGACAGCCAGGAAACCAGGAAACTATTCTCCCCCAGAACCTTCAGAAGAAACACAGCCCTGCTGACTGCTTGATTACAGCCTGTGAGACCTGCATTTTGACCTAAAGAACTGTAAACTAATATATATATATTTGCGTTATTTAAAGCCACCGAGGTTGAGGCAATCTGTAGCAGCAGCAATAGAAAACTAGAGCAAACCTCTTCCCAGGAATGTGTGAAGGAACAGTGTTCTCTTACCCCTTACTTCAGCAATAGAGGGGGGAGGAGCAGAAGTGTTAGTGGGCCAGTTGCATATAGCTATTTTAGAGTTAATTGGAATGGCCACCTATTTCAACCCGCAATCTGCCAACAGAAAGATTTCCTTTCCCCTGAAAGAATAATATCACATTGATTCTTAGCACCCTAAGAGTAGATTTCAAAGTATGATCCCTAGCCTAGCAGCATCAGAATCACCCAGGAACATGTGAGAAATGCAAATGCTCAGGACCCATCCCAGACTTACTCAGAAACTAGGGGGATGCCACTCACAATCTGTTTCAACAAGCCCTTCAGGTGATTCTGATGCTAACTCCAGTTTGAGAACCATTGATTAACAAAAGCACATGTACTACTGTGTTTCATGCTGTGCCCACATACAGAGATACACAGTTTGTTTTGGAGCTTTCACAGTATATTTTCTTGGGCACTAATTGCATGTGATAACAGAAACCAAGGTCTGATATGGAAGCAGCTCATTGTAGCCACCAACTAGAATAATAACTCATAAATTTAAAAAAAATCTTTCCCTAAAGGGAAAAGGAATAGATAAGTGTCTTCCCCCATCTGAGGTTGTTGGAAAACATTCTAGAGTGTTAAAATATCAATTATTGATATTTACCCTTATAAAGGGATTCTCTTAAAAATCAGATATTATATCTAAAGCACATTCCTGTTTTCTTCAGGAAACTAGCACTTTGGCAAATGATACAATCGCCCTTTTTCTCTTTTTATCCCCTCTTCCATGTCTTATCTAGTGAGATTGCTCTGAGTAGCTAAAGCTGCTCTCTTAAACAGTGGAGTTTGCACACATTTTAGGTGTTTTGTTTTGTATCTGCTGACTAGCCATTATATATATATATATAATTTTTTCTTTCAGAGAGGCAGGGAGAATGAGAGAGAGGAGAGAGAGATAGAAACATCACTGACGAGAGAGAATCATTGATTGGCTGCCTCCTGCACAGCCCCTACTGGGGATCCAGCCCACAACCTGGCATGTGCCCTGACTGGGAATCAGCTGTGACTTCCTGGTTCATAGGTTGACGCTCAACCACTGAGCCTCACTGGCCTGGCTCAAGTTTCTTCTTAATACTGTGAAATTACTCCTTAATCTTTAATCTTTTTGCTCTTACCAGAGTTCTAGGAGTTGAGGAACGGAGAAAAGCTGACATTTCTATCCACTAATGGCTGCAGGGCCATATTGAAAAGATGAATAGCCCAGAAAATATGAATGTTACAAAATGGCTAAAAGCAGCTAGAGAGTGGTCATGTGATGGAAGCGAGATAGGTCTGGTCATATTACCTTATTGATTAGATTTGGATTTCATGAAACTCCCAGATTCTTCTCTCTCCCCCTCTCCCAGTTTTAAAATGATCAGCTGTCAGCACTGAAGAGGGAGTTGGGGCCTCAGGATGGCACTGCTTGGAAGAACAAAGCGAACAAATCACAGGTGCCCTCACCCCAACCAGCAGCAATGAGTAAGGCTTCCTTGGCAAAGCTGCTGGAAATGTTAGGATGCCTTCCTTTTCCGAAGGACAGCCCCTTCAGAGGAAGGCAGGGTGAATTAGGAGACTTGGAGCTCCCTGTTAATGTAGGCTTTGCATTTTTACTTCAGTCAAGATAGTCCTCCTCTTTCCAACTTCTCAGTTTTCACTCAGTAGAACCCGGTCCTCATTTGCAATGGAAATGTGAATGACCTACTTTGCTAACTGGGAAGGTCTTCATGCAAAGGTTGAAAGGTTTTCTTCCTTCATCATTTGAACCAGGAGATGAGGCCAAAGGCAAATTAGACCTGGGGCTGGGGCCGCTTCTGGAAGAGGGGCTGCGGACGTTTGCAGTGTTAATTCCAGGATTCGAGTGGACAGTAATGAGGGGTAAAGTGGGTTAAGAGAATTCTGCTCCTGCTTGCAGATGTCAGCAATATGGAATAAGGACACATTTGTAATATCTTATTCAATAAAGGAAAAAAAAATGGAATGACGATTTGTCTTGGCAAGCAGCTTAATGATAAGCCTGTACTTATTCTCTGTTCTCTTTTCTAGTGCAATTTTTCCCCAAACATGGAGGCATTTGCATTATGTCTTTATGGGAGTAAATTTATGAAAATATTATTAATGAATTATGCCCTTACTATATAGAGTTTGGGAGGTATACAGAACTACAGCACATAAAAAAAAAAAATCTGACCTTAATTCCAGCAAATAATCAATTTGTTACTTTTCCACGTTTCACTCCTAGTCCTATCTAATAATAGACAAACATGGTAATTAACCATACCTCCGACACGCTTCCCATTGGCTAATCAGGGCAATATGCAAATTAACTGCCAACCAAGATGGCGGCCAGCAGCCAGGCAGCTGAAGCAAACAGGACGCTTGCTTGCTCCAGTGATGGAGGAAGCCAAGGTTCCCCGCCTGCCGC
>NW_005367314.1:746700-751976 GCF_000412655.1 Myotis brandtii
GCTGGCAAGTGGACATCCCCCGAGGGCTGCCGGGCTGCCAGAGGGATGTCTGATTGCCATCTTAGGCCCAATCCCCCGGGGAGCGGGCCTAAGCCAGCAGGTGGTCACCCCCTGAGGGGTCCCAGACTGCGAGAGGGCACAGGCCAGGCTGAGGGCCCCCCCCCAAGTGCACAAATTTTTGTGCACCGGGCCTCTAGTTGTTTTATAAAAACATACAGTAAGTTTAAATTGTTTTTTTGAACCTAACATGAAATTGTTCATGTCATTGCTAAAAGTTAACATTATGAACAAAATCAATAAGAGGAGGGGGACTTTTTAGGAGGAAAATAACCTGTGTAGGAGAGCAATTTAGCGTTTTTATTCTGCCTTGGTTTTTCATATCTTTGAAGAGACTCTTACATGTTTGAGGTTCCTGCTGTTAAGGCAACATACACAGTGGAACTTTTCCTAGTGTTGCTGCCTCCTTGCAGTTCAGTGGCTGCCTGACTTGAAGCCTGAATATTCTTACCAAGACTCCGAGAGGCAGAAGTAACACAAACTCAGAAAGCACAGCCATGGCCAAATGTGTCTTTGGTGGCTGCGTGGCCCGTATTTTTCTCTGAAGTTTATTTTGTGTCGTGTGGCAGTCTCTGAAGTTTGTGTTGAAATACAACATACACTAGTTCTGGCTTGCCTTCCGTGAATCCAAGCTGTAAGGGTCACTTAGTAAAGAATGGGACAGGGTTTTTTTTTGTTTGTTTCTAGGAAAGGGATCCGATATCCACTTAATTATGCCATGAATCACTAGTGAAACAAGAGAAAGAACTCTTATTCCAACTAGTATTTGACATCCACTCTATCTATGCAGGGCATAACTCACTTCTGCACGTCGCGCCATCCAATGTCCATGCGCATTACAGTTTTATAAAATGGTTTCTTCCGGGCAGCTAAATAGCGTGATAAGATTGAGGAACTCATTTCTTGCTAAGTCTGTTATTCATGGCAAACGTCAGATTGTGGGTAATTCCCATCTGCTGAGCAGCTGCAATCCACGCCACAAAGTGCAAAGTACACCTAAGTTTTACAGTTGATCCATCATGACTCATTAAAATTGAGCTGGGCGCCTTAAAGGAACAGGAACCCTGGGCTCTCCCCTGCATCCTTCCTCTACACCTGTCACTCCATGATAAGTCTCTCCCTGGCTAGCACTCTTCCGGGAGCTGTAATGAATAATTCTGGGTGTCCATCCGCTTCTATCAGGATCCCCTCTCTGCGCTGCCAGTGCGCGGTGCCTGCTCCTGTCCTGCGGAAGCTTATGATTCTGTGTTCATTTAGTTAGATGTCCAGCCTACATGGAAGTTTGCCATCCCTTAGTTTTGTAAAAAATACAATCCAGATGATATACTATGTGATGTTTTCTAAAAGAACATCCAGATCTTAGAAAATCAATTTCTTATCTATCACTCATAACATAGACAGGCTGTTTGAACCTTGCATCTACTTCCTGAGTATCCTTACGACTTCTATACACCAGAGATTTATAAACTGAGAAGATGGGATATGGAATCCATTGCTTATCACCCATTTTACCACTTTGTTTGGGCCTGGACAGTGGCTAAGCATTCTGGTTTGGGCTGGATGAATTCTTTGGGGGCTGAGAGGGAAGGGTGCTCTTTTGGGGGAATCCATATATAACATTTAAGTGTACCCTCAAATCTACTACAATTACCATTGACAAGTTACAGTGTATCTTAAATCAGTGTCTCTTTTCCTGACTAGGGACTGACTAGGTAACACTTGGTGATTACCTCTGGATTTCCTAAACTGCATAATCCCTATACTTATTCTAGGTCCCTTTAATACTTTAGATCCTCCCATATATGTGGGGCATCTGATCACCTTTCCATGGAACATAGCCTTGCTCCTGTACCTCTGCCCCAGTACTGTTGCAATGGTCCTACTCCTCTTGCTGCATCTTGTCCTGTCCTGAAATCTGTTTCCCATGAGTTCCCTAGTGGCCCTTAGCATCATCATGTCTCTTTCTTGCCAAGGACCTTCAGTAGCTGCCCATTGCCTGCAGGGTGAATTCTAAGCCTCTTAAAATGGTTCACGAGGTTCCTGTCTGCTTCTTCAGCTCATGGCTCACCACTCCCCATTTTCCCTGTTATACTCTTAGAATCCCAACTCTGAGCTTTCTGCACAATGACTACAGAAAGAGCTGCATGGCCTTGTTAATGTTTACTTTGCCTGGTAAGCTCATCACACTTTCCTGGTTCAATGCTCACCCTCCCATGTTTGCTGAAGATCTTCTGTTCCTCTAAGCTCTCACCCACCCTCAGAATATGACTGCGGCCTCATGATTGTGCTCACACAGTGAATGAATGAATGACCATTACTACAGGTCTGATAGAGCACATAATGTGAATCAGTCAGCAGAGGATCAGTAACAATTCAGCTCTTTGTGCCCTGTTGTTTCATCAACTGTATAAGCAAATCATCTTCAAAAGTTCCTCTGGTCAGGTACACACAGTTAAAATGCGATGATTTTTTAATACTGTATTTGGAATGCACTCGCCATTGTTATAGTTGTTCACCTAACTTCTGAATTTTCTTTGCTAAGTCCTTGCTTTACTGCACCATTAACTTACCTAATTTTATCTTAACATTATGTTACTGAGCTCAACTCTTCTCCCACACTCCAATATCCTTCAAAGTGCCATTAATAGTCACCAAGATCCTGCCTGTGGTGAAAAGAAGTATGGAAGACTCCTGTGGTAGTCAGTTACCCTGTGTTACACATGGCTGATAGGTTGGCCGGCTTTCTCTCAATAGAGCCAAATAATCTATATTATAAAAGCCTAAGTGACCTTTACGGCAGAACGACCAGAAAGACCAGTCACTATGATGCGCACTGACCATGAGGCAACAGGTGCTCAACGCAGGAGCAGGAGCTGCCCCCTGGTGGTCAGTGTGCTCCCACAGGGGGAGCGCTGCTCAGCCAGATGCCAGGCTCATGGCTGGCGAGCGCAGCAGCGGTGGAGGGAGCCTCTCCTACCTCAGCAGCAGGACTAAGGAGCAGTGAGTGAGTGGTAAGGAACAGCAAGCAGGCAGGCGGAAAGGAGTAAGGGGTCCCAGACTGTGAGGGGGCTTAGGCCTGCAGGCAGACATCCACCAAGGGGTTCCGGACTGTGAGAGGGCACAGGCCGGGCTGAGGGACCCCCTCCCCCCAGTGCATGAATTTCATGCACTAGGCCTCTAGTACCATATCATAGTGGTACATATTTCAGGCTTTGTGGGCCATCTGGTTTCTGCCACAAGGACTCAACTCTGCAGTTGTTGCAGGAAAGCAGCCACAGACAAGCCAACTAATTAGTGTGGCTGTATTCCAATAAAACTTTATTTACAAAAAAACAGATGGCCCAGGACTACTGTTTGCCAATTCCCTGGGTCATTTGTTTGCCAATCCCCTGCATTATTTCTGTGGAGGAAGATTCAGTCAGATTTTGTTTGGGTACAGAAACACTTTCCAAATAGCTTGTTCCCAGAGAATAACCTTTCTAATTATACATAATCCTGAGGTAAATACTTTGGAGGATACTTGTACTTTACCTTATTGTGCGGTTTTAACAGAAACAGAAGCTGAGGGAATAAGGTTACGTAAAAATTCATTGCTTTAATAACAACTCTCACAGCTCAGCATATCAAGAGTTGCATCCAGCATGAACCAGAAATGTCTGTTTGCTGTCCTGACACTCAGTAATGGGAGCTGGAAAAGTGTTTGTGATCTTCACCAGGACTGCAATTTTTAGGAAATATCTCACAGCAATGACTCCAAGGGAGCAAAAGCAGTGTGCTCAGTGCTACTTAGAACAGAAATATTTATGAACACTAAAATTCTAAAGTAACCCAGTTGGGAAATGGAATGATATAGCATACAGGAATTCTGGAGAAATTTTTCTTTTTTCAATATAAAATGGAAATTTTCTTTTTAAATATATTTTTTATTGTTGATAGTATTACAGATATCTCCCATTTCCACCCCCCCACTTTATCCCTTTCTCCCAGCCCCTACCCATCCCCCAGGTCTTCACTACCCTATTGCCCTTGTCCTTGGGCTATGCATATAAGTATATAAGTTCTCTAGTTTATGTCTTCTCATTCTCCCAACCCCACATCTAGTATGTCAGTCTGTTCCATGCCTCCATGCTTCAGTTCTTATTTTGTTGGTCAATTCATTTAGTTCATTAGATTCCACAAATAAGTGAGATCATGTGATATTTATCTTCCTTGGATTGTTCCAGGTCCATCCATTCTGTCTCAAAGGATAAGAGATCCCTCTTTTTTACAGCTGCATAGTATTCCATAGTGTAAACGTCCCACACTTTCTTATCCATTCATCTACTGATGGGTACTTGGGCTGTTTCCAAATCTTAGCTATTGTAAATAACACTGCTGTGAACATAGGGGTGCATATTCTGTAGAAATGTTTTATGTGGTGATTGTGCAGGGTGTATTGAATCTTGGAAATGGGCACATGAAAAATGACAGAGAAAAGTCAAATGGAAAAGGAATGTTTACGTGATCTCAAACATGTAAAAATTAATATACATGAATTCTGTTGTTCAATATTCAGTATTTATTGAATAAGAACCTACTATGAGCAAGTCTCTGTTGTAAACACTGAGCAGACAGCAATGAATAAGACCAAAATTTCTGCCCTCATGGAGCCAAAATTCTTATGGGAGAGAGATATGTTGAGGATCAAAGGGATATTATTTATTGATATATTTGGAAATGTAATATCATGAGATTTCTCCCCTATAAAACTGCTTATATTTTTAAAACCCTTTTCTCCTTTCTTTGGAATGTCTTGTTTTCTTAGGAATAAAAATTTCTCTGATCACTTCATTCAACCAGCATTTGCTAAGTTCTTACTATGTGCCTGGCCCTCTTCCGGGCCTGTGTGAACAAAACATATAGGCTTGCCCATTCTCAGGGATCTATATAGTCAAGTAGGGGAGACAGAATATAGGACAATATTATACAAATATATATTCTTATAATATATGGGAATGTATTATAATATATAGGAATATATAATTATATATTATAAGAATATAAGTAAAATGTATACAAGTTTCGATGGTGACTAAGGGACAGAAGCAAGGAGGAAAGCAGGATATGGATGTTTGAGATGGCAAATTTCTAGATTAGATGGTCAAGAAGAACTTCTTGAGCGGATGACTTGAGTAAATTATTTTTTTAAATGAGCATGCTAACATTGTGATGGTGCCAGG
>NW_005367314.1:752115-766106 GCF_000412655.1 Myotis brandtii
GGAAGAGTGTCAGAGGGATCAGCAAGTACAACGGCCCTGAGGTGAGAATGTGCCTGGAGTGTTCAAGGCACATCAAGGCGGTCAGTGACTGGGGTGTAGTGAGTGAAGGAGAGAGAGGTAGGAAATGAGACTGAAGGTGTAACAGCAGACCAGATCCCATCTGGCCTTGGCAGTCATTGGAAAGATATTGGCATTTTTCATAATAATGAGAGGTTTTTGAACAAAAGAGAGAGATGATCAAGAGTGCATTAAAGTACCTCCTGCTGTTGAGAATAGACAACAGACACAGGGAGGCTTTTAAGAGACCATTGCAATAATCCAGATGAGAGACGATAGCTTGGACCAATGGAGTAGGTGAGATAAGCGTCTTGAGCGGTGGGCAGCACAGAGTGAAGGATGGAGGTGTGGCAGGATACAGTGTTCTCCCTGGAACAGCCCACCTGCCACAAAGAGGCAGAAACTCAGGAGCAGAGGCCCTTCCTGAACCATTGCTCTATCCCCAGTGAGAAGCACAGTGTCAGGCACATTCTAGGTGGTTAAATGTTGCAAAACAAAAAAGGAATGTAAAACCAAATGTCTATTTCATGGCTGCCTTCTGCTGTAGAACATTCCCCTCACCACTTTTGGCCAGAGTCATTTCCTTTCTTTGGTTATTTATTTATGAATTAGCACCTTTAATGTTTATTTGTGTCCTAAGAAGCCTTCCATTTTCAATGACCTACATTAATTTAAAATGACAGATGAGTAAAGATTCCATTGAACCATTTCTTTCCATCTCATACCTTCATGACCTGGAAGTACCATTATTATATTTCACCATTAGAAAGCCTAAGATTGATTGTAACTGAATGTATTTTTTTTTTTTTAGGGAACAACTTAATTCTTTATTGAAGAACTATAACAGTTTTTATGCAAATCAGGAAAATCTGCATATTTCATATGTACAGGTAAGTCCATGAAAAAATGAAATACAGTTGATTCAAAGGAAAAAAGTTCCATAAAGGTCCAGAGGAGCTGGGATGAGTTGGAGTTCATAAGCCAGTAGCACAAATGGTCTGAGAAACAGGTTCATCTTTAAGTTGATCATAATTTTTTTAAGTATATCACAAAAATCCCAGTCCTGGGACATCAGTAACTTACTCAGCATTTTGGGGGAAAAGGAAAGCATTTAAAATAACTTTAATGACATATTTGCTTTCAGCAATTCTACTAGAAATCTATCCTAATACATTCTTACAAATGCACCAGGATGTATACAGAAAGCTGTTCACAGTGATATCATTGGTAATGGAAAAAATTTGAAGGTATCTTAAGTCTCTATCAATGGAGAGTTACTCAATAAATCATAACTATATGGCATATCTGTAACATAGTCTGATTTGGTTGTTAAAATGCATGAACATTAAAGTGTACGTAAACCGGATCATAATAATACATTTTCAAATGTTAAAGAAACAATTCAGGAAAGTCCTGAAGCTAGAAAACATTTTCAGGGGTGCAACTTAAAGGCTACTGTACACACTGACTTTAAATCTCCTTCCTTCCTTCCTTCTTTTCTTCCTTTCTTCCTTTCTTCCTTCCTTCCTACCTTTCTTTCTTTCCTTCTTTCTTCCTTCCTTCCTTTCTTTCCTTCCTTCCTTCCTTCCTTCCTTCCTTCCTACCTTTCTTTCTTTTTTTCTTTCTTTCTTCCTTCCTTTCTTTCTTCCACCCTTCTCCTTCCTTCCTTTCAGTTGAATGCCTCATTCTCCACAGTCTTTTATTCTAATGCTGCTCGCTTCCCATTTTTATATCTTCCTGGTCCCAGGGAATATTATAATTTTCTAATATTCTGGTTGAAATACTCAAATATGGTGGTTGAACACTGACTTTAGGTCACCATGATTTGGCTTAAATCTGCATTTGGGACAGAGGATATTTACAAAGCACTCTTATGTTTACTAGTCAGCTTAAATAATTTACTTCAATTGGATATTTCAATTAACTTCTCAAATGTAATGATATACAGAAAAACAACAGATCCCTTTAAAAAGAAATGGACCAAATTTAAAATAATTTCAATGACTGAGAGATCTCTTGTTGGGGTCCAGCACCAGTAGGTCGAGGGATTCCCAAAGGTGTGGACAGAGTCGGCAAAGAAGGAAGGACACGGAGACAGCATTCAGTTGATCAGCATAGCCAGGTTCTCCCGCCAGGTTCTGTATTTATTCTCCTGTTACATCTGTATTTATACCAGTTGATTTTAATCCTATCCTTTTATTCCAAAGGTTAGGGTGTTTGCTATCTCCATTCCAAGGTCACTACTCTATTGTTCTGTTAAGCTACAAGGAAGTAACTGAAGGAGATTATCCTAAGTAAAGATTATGTAGTTTACTCGTGATTGTTCATAGTTAAAGTGATTAACTACCCGCCTGGCACTTAGTTATGGGGTTTTACTGATTCCCTTCCTTAGTCTGTTAATCCCTAACTCCAGGGAAAAAATCCCCACCTGGGGAAACAACCTTTCTTGGAGAGGTGACCTTGGTTAAAACACATAGCTCCAACTAGGGGAGCAAACATATTAAGAACAGTGTGCCATATACCCCAGGTCCCTTGAAACATATGCTGTGCAGATGTTTCTTCCCTGCAGTGACTGTGTCAAGCAGCAAGGATGGACCGGCTTCCGGCAATCTCTAATATCTATAATTATAAAAATATATCTGTGAGATCTCTAATATCTTCTATAATTATAAAAATATAAAATTTAGGAAAAGGTAAACACTTTAAGAAAATGATGATTTACATTTTAATTCAATAGTTCCCACAGAATTCATGATGTTTAGAAGTTTGTTTTGTGCTTTCCTCATGCTGCTTAAGTTCTAGTAGGCAGACAAGAAACAGGAGTAAAATGTATGGTATGTCAGATGGTGACAATGGCTGTGGAGAACATCAAAGTGGGGAAGCAGGCTCCAGAATCTAAGTGGGGTGGGGAGGAGAAGTAAAGATATTTACTTATTTAGTGGGGAGGAGAAGAATTTAACCATAGGCTCTGAATGATGTGAGTGAGCAAACTTTGCAGAATCATAGAAATCAGAAAGCGTTTTACCATACTGTGCCCTCTGATGGGCATGTCATCATCATTGTGACTTACTTCACTGGTTATAGCTGTTTTCAAAAATAAAAGAATTTTTCCTTCCTTTGTTAATTATTCCCAACTTAAAGAAAATCTTCCAATGCTAAAATAGAATTATTTTGAAGATAAATTGAAAAGCCAAACAATCCCAGTTAGAAATTTATTTATTAAGATGTTTTACATTCTTAATTTCTACATCTTCAGTTGAAACATTTACTGTCTATAAATAATACAAAAACAATGTTTGAGATGATTGATTTCTTCCCTAGACTGAAGATGGTAAACTAATTGTTGAAGGAATGTTGGACATTTTCTGGGGAGTAAAACGGCCTATACAGCTGAAAATACAAGATGAGAAGCAAATCCCTTCTTTTACTGAGAAATCACCAGATGTCTTTTCCAAAATGTAAGCTATCATTTATGTTTTTAATTCTTTAAATAATCTTCATGTTTACCTTTATTGTATGCACTCTTACAGAAGGGAGCTCTTCTAAATGCTTACATACAGTCTCACTGAATCCCTTAGCAACTCTATGAAGTAGGTGTTCAGAAACCAGAGCTCTGAGTTCAGTAATTATGCAAGATCTCTAATCACTATGTTAATAGTTTGGAATTACTGTCCAAAACATATAGCAGAACTGGACTGAACCTCATGTCTACAGGCTGGAGAGCCCGTGCTCTTGATCTCTCTGCTGTATTGCTTCTCTCCTTGACGGCTGCATGCCTTCATTGGAAAAAAATAAAATGTATAGATATGTATAGGCAAGATTTCATTAGCCCTGGCCTGTTCTCTCTCTTTCTCTCTCTCTCTCTCTCTCTCTCTCTCTCTCACACACACACACACACACACACACACACACAGATACAAATTTAAATTTCTCTTGAAACAAAGGGCTCTTTCTGCTTTCTGGAAAGGAGATTTAATTATGCTCCACCTGATTGTCCTGATCCTGTTCAACAAGGCACAGCAAGTGTATCTGAAGCTCAGTAAATACACAAAACAGTTCTCTGGGTGGGTTTATGAAACCATACCTTGAATAAATAAGTTGGGCTGGTTTTTTCATTACCTTTCATTATTTTTAGAAAAGCAAATAAATATTCTCAAAAGGAATCATATGTATATGTTTTTCTGTATTCTTCCTCCCACTAGCCCTTCCTACATTCCTTTTTTATTTTAATTTTTATTAAAGCATAATTGGTATACAATATAATATTAGTTTTAAATGTACAACATAGTGATTCAACATTTATGCATCTTACTGTGTAAACACCACACTAGTCTAGTAACCATCTGTCACTGTGCAAACTTATAACACTATTATTGACTCTACTTCCCTTTATCTTTTTCACCCATTCCTCTACCTTCCTCCCCTCTGACAATCATTAATTTGTTCTTTGTTTCTGAGTCTGTTTTTCTTTTGTTGGTTCACTTGTTTTGCTTTTATAAATTCCACATGTAAGTGAAATCATGCAACATTTGCCTTTACCTGTCTGATTTATTTCACCCAGCATAATACCCTCGAGGTTCATCCATGTTGTCTCAAAATAGAGGATTTCATTCCCTTTTTTTAATTACTGAGTAATGTTGCAGTGTGTGTGTGTGTGTGTGTGTGTGTGTGTCCTTTATTCAATTATCTATTGATGAGTACCTAGTTACTTCCATGTCTTGGCTGCTGTAAATAATGCTGCAGCAAACATAGGTGTGCAAATATCTTTCCAAATTAGTGTCTTTGTTTTCTTTAAATAAATACACAGAAGTGGAATTGCTGGGTTGTATGGTAACCATAAAACTCTTAAAAGAGAACATAGGTGGTACACTATTTGATATAATTCTGAGTAATATCATTTTGGATATAACCCCTAGAACAAGGGAAACAAAAGCAAAAATAAACAAATGGGACTTCACCAAACTAAAACGCTTCTGCATGGTGAAGGAAACCATCAATAAAATGAAAAGACAACTAAAAGAATGGGAGAATATACTTGCAAATAATATATCTGGCAGGAATTGCTATCCAAAACATATAAAAAACTCATCCACTCAATAACAAAAGAATGAACAATTCAATCAAAACATGGGCAGAGGACATAAAAAGACATTTCTCCAAAGAAAACAGACAAATGGCCAAGAGACATATGAAAAGGTATTCAACAGCACTAATCATCAGTGAGGAAATACTTCACACTGTTATCAAAAAGTCAACAAGTGACTTTTAACCAGCAATGGTGAAGATGTGGAGAAAAGGGAGCCCTTGTGCAGCCATTATGGAAACTTCATGGAGAGTCCTCAAAAAAAACTAAAAATAGATCTTCTATCATCCAACCTCCCTTCTTCTTTAATCCTTGAAGTTGCAGCTCATCTCCCTTTTGTGTGTGCGTGAAGATACTAAACCTTCACCTCACTCATCCTCCCATCTATAGGTAGATGGGCAGAGTTCTAGCAGAGCAGAGGAGAGGATGGAGAGAAAGCTGCCAGGACAATTTCCCCAATCTGGTCTTTGGCCACAATCAAGAAAAAACAGCTTACACCATGAGAGAAGCTCCGCTTTTCCTTTGAAGAAAACACTGAAGCCCCACTATGATTTGCACCTTGCCGATCTTTCTCTAACATGATGCTTCAGCAAGTCTGAATATTTTTTATTCCCTTAACATAGCATACAGTTTCCTACTTCACTAACTCTCTGCGTGGAAGTCTACTTGCTTTTCCACACCTATTTTCAGACTCTTCTACTGATCCTTGTAGATTCAGGTCAGATAACGCATTCCCTAGAAAGCCTTTTCTGACACCTCAGTCTGTACTAGATGCACTGACAACTTTTCTCTACCATTTCAGAGCATGCCACTGCTTACATTGTTATGCACCTATCTCCCCCTCTTGCTTTGGGTTCCTCAAGCATAAGGAGCATATCTTATTCATCTCTGCTATCCCATTACGCAGCAGTGTGCTTGACACAAAGAAGGGACTCAATTATAGTATCAAATGAAGACCTTGGAAGCCTAGTGGTTAAATTACCCCTGTTGTGAGAACTTTCTGTACATACACTACTTCTGACTAGTCTTCCACCCAAGCTAAGGATTGCCAATGGGCAAAGGGTCCAGGACTTATGGAAGAGTGGAAGGGAGACCACAAACGTAGGCAGCCTGATGAAGCCCTACATCCCTCACCTTCAGGTACTATGTGATTGATGGGGCTGATGATTCTAAATGAGTAGGAGCAGCATTGAAAAGGTGAAGTTACCCTTGGGCCCTGCATTTAGAAAACTGTACAAGATATGAATTTGGTAAAATTAGCTATCATTCTTCAAATTACCTTAGAACTCGTTGCCAAGTTCTCTGAGCAGCCAGCTCCGTTTGATGATTTCATTCATGAAAACTTGATAAGTATGGGACATTATGGGAAGATGTAAGGGGATGCAGTAAGGCATTGTATTGTCACATTAAGCCGTCATTTTGAATATCCCAAGATATTTTTTAATGTCTCAATTTAAAGTACAAGGAACTTGTTCCTATAAATCCTGAATTTTGGGATAAGTTTTAAGGGTCCAGGTAGAGAAGGCAATAATGATGCCTCTCCACTTACTGTGGCAGGTTATGAATAACCGTCCTCAGGCTGCATTTTCACGGACTCCATTTTCACCTTCCAGTATTTATCAGAGCATTCCTGTGAATCAAACAGGAATTATCTCTTTCATTTAAGATTGAGAAAGAATTCCCTAGAAAACTGCTTGATTTTTACGACAGTAATGAGAGCTCTGGGAGAATGTCCGAGTGCACACTTGCAATGTATCAGATATTTCTGGTGGGTGAGAATTGTCAGAAAAAAACCCCACTCCTCTCTTTCGCCCACACAGAGCAGGAATAGAATCAGTTGCAGTTAATTAGCCAAGAATCCCTCTTGGGAACCAGCCGAACACTCAGCAGGAAGGTGCAGCATAATTCGGAAGGTCTGCCCCTGGCCTGGGGTTTCCTAGTGGGCTGCAGAGCCACCTAAGGTTCTCCTCTTTGTTTCACTCCAATCCCAGACACACTCATTCATTTAAATACTGAGCTCAGATGAAGTTGTGAAATGAAATGGACTGTTCCCTCACTCTGTGGAACTGCTCTCATGTTCCCTTCCCCATACTGGGTCTCTATGGGCAGAGCTTACACCTCTGCAGTCACAGGATCACAGATTTGGTAGCTCCCGTGGATGGATGTGGAGTGAAAAAAGCAGAAGTTGTGTTCTCAGCTGCAGGAAGCACTGCCACCTTGCCTTTCAGTTCACCCTTTGAGAGAATCACCAGTTTGTTATGCTGGTTTGTTTTAATTACATTAGAAATGAGTCACACTGAGTCAGCTTAATGGGAGTGGTAGAAGCTTAAAATAAATCAGTTTGTTTGAGTTGTGACCACTTGTAATCCTTTATGGAATGAATTCTATAGACAGAACTTTGATCTCTTATATCTGGTCCAAGTATTTTCTTTCGGAAATTTAAAAAAAGACGGCCTTATTATGCTTGTTTGTATCAGTTTTTCTTTCTGCTTTTCATATCTTTCCAAAGTCAGATATGACTTGGCACATTTTGGACAAGTCATAGTGGAATGAAATAAAGAGCAGAAACTGGACAGGTGTACATTTCAATAATATCAATAGTGGGGGGCACGTTTCTTACAATATGGGTACAAATATGACATCTCCTATTTGCCTATCAAATTTCCACCTCCTTTTCCTTTTGCAACTTATTAGAATACCTACGCACAGTTTAAATTTGCTAATGGTATACATCCTGAAGCTTGGTCAGAGCAATACAAACAGTCTCCTGCTTGGGCAGGTTAAACTATTTGATATTACATAAAGTTGTAGACAGTTTTCTTTGGAAAACTCTGGGTAACTGCCCTCCAACTTGGTCATGTGCACAGTTGTATATGTTGATACTTCAAATTATACAAACCAGAGGTAAAATTGGTGTAGTCTCCTAAGATGGTAGGAAGGAAAGGCGGTTAAACACTGCTTATATTGAGCCATGTTTGTCTCCCTGTAGTAGTGTGACACCACTAAGCTACAAGAAACTGAGAATCGCGTCAAGTCTGCCAGGGTTCCCAAGAATGTATAGTACATTACTGGTCTTGCATTCTTGCGCTTTTCATCTCCCCCATATGAAATAGCATCAGGTTGCTTTGCCTTTTTAGTTTCTGTTTTTCTTCAGTAGTCTGTTTTTTTCAATTGCTACCCCTTTTTTTATGATAATTATATCTTTCTCCTTTGTCTATTAATCTTCTATTGTGCAAAATGAATAATTTTATCTATCATAAGAATAGATTCTGAGTCAGGACCTGAATACTTCTCCTTTGAGTTAAAGTTATTACTTATGGTTTTTGGACATTACACCATTTGTTTTGACTTACTATATGTTAGATAGTAGAGTTCACTGGAAAATTTGTCAACAAATATATCAGGATCCCCTTATTTCCTTCCTAGGCTATGGTGAGGCTGAAATGATATTATAAAAGTAAAAAGACTTCAAAATAATTCAAAGATCAAGGAAAAAAGAATCACATTTATTCATATTCACTAACACTAGTATTCTTTTTTAAATTTTTATTGAATTTATTGGAGTGATATTAGTTAATAAAATCATACAGGTTTCAGGTTTACACTACTATAATATATCATCTGTATATTGTATTGTGTGTTTACCACCTAAAGTCCGATCTCCTCTGTCACCATTTATCCGCCTTTACCCTCATTCCCCTTTCCCTCTGCTAATCACCATACTGTTTTCTGTATCTATGAGTCTGTTTCTATTGTTTGTTTCTTTATTTTGTTCATTAGATCCATATATAAGTAAAATCATATGGTATTTGTCTTTCTCCAACTGGCTTATTTCACTTAGCATAACACTCTCCATGCCCATCCATGTTGTCGCAAAAGGTAAAATTTTCTTCTTTTTTACAGCCAAGTAGTATTCCAGTGTGTAAATGTACCACAGATTTTTTATCCACTCATTTACTGATGGGCACTTGGGCCGTTTCCAAATCCTGGCTATTGTAAATAACACTGCAATCAGCATAGGGGTACATATATTCTTTCAAATCAGCGTTTTGGGTTTCTTCGGATATATTCCCAGAAGTGGAATCACTGGGACATAAAGCAGTTCCTTTTTTTTTTTTTGGAAACTCCATACTGTTTTCCATAGTGGCTGCACCAATCTGTATTCTCACCAACAATGCATGAGGGTTCCCTTTTCTCTGCATCCTCGCTAGTACTTGCTGTTTGTTGATTTATTGGTGATAGCCATGCTGGCAGGTGAGAGATGATATCTCATTGTGGTCTTGATTTGCATTTCTTTGATAATTAGTGACATTGAGAATCTTGTCATATGTCTATTGGCCATCTGTATATACTCTTTGGAGAAGAATCTATTCAGGTCCTTTGCCCATTTTTTAATTGGATTGCTTGTTTTTTGGTGTTGAGTTTTATAAATTCCTTATAAATTTTGGATATTAACCCCTTTTCAGATGTATCATTGGTGAATATGTTCTCCCATTCAATGGGTTGTCTTCATTTTGTTGAGTGTTTCCTTTCTGTACAAAACTTTTTAGTTTGATGCAGCCCCATTTGTTTATTTTTTTTCTTTGCCTGAGGAGACATATCAGAAAAAATATTGCTAAGAGAGATGTCAGATATTTGACTGCCTATGTTTGCTTCTCGTACTTTAATGGTTACAAATGTTGCATTTAAATCTTTAATCCATTTTGAGTTAATTCTTGTATATGGTGTAAGAAGGTGATCTAGTTTTATATTTCCGAGTGTATATGTTCAATTTTTCTAACACCATTTATTGAATAGTCTGTCTTTATCCCATTGTATTTTCTTGCCTTCTTTGCCAAATAATAATTGCTCATAAAGGTGTGGGTTATTTCTAGACTATCTATTCTGTCCCATGGATCTATATGTCTGTTTTTCTGCTGGTACCATGCTCTTTTGATTGCTATGGCTTTGTTATATAGTTTCATATGAGGTAGTTTGATTCTCCCAACTTTGTTCTTTTTCTCAAAATTGCTATTTTGGATCTTTTGAGGTTCCATGCAAATTTTTGGAATATTCGTTCTAGTTCTGTGACATACACCATTGTTATCTTGATATGAATTGCATTGAATCTGTAGATTGCTTTAGGTAGTATGGACATTTTAATGATGTTGATTCTTCCTATCCATGAACACAGTATATGCATCCATTTCTTTGTATCTTCTTCAATTTCTTTCTTCTGTGTCTTATAATTTTCCAAGTACAGGTCTTTCACATCCTTGGTTAAATTTATTCCAAGGTATTTTTATACAATTGCAAATAGGATTGTTTTCTTAGTTTCCCTTTCTGCTAGTTCATTAATAGTATATAAAAATTCAACTTATTTTTAGATATTTATTTTGTATCCTGCTACTTTGTTGGATTAATTTATCAGTTCTTGTAGTTTTTGATGGAATCTTTAGGATTCTCTCTATATAGTATCATGTCATCTTCAAATAATGACAATTTTACTTCTTCCTTTCCAATTTGGATGCCTTTTCTTTCTTCTTCTTGCCCTATTGCCATGGCTAGAACTTCCAATATTATGTTGAATAAAAGTGGTCACAGTAGATACCCCTGTCTTGTTCCTGATGTTAAGGGAAACACTTGTAGTTTTTGCTCATTGAGTATGATGTTGGCTGTCATATATGGCCTTTATTATGTTGAGGTCTGATCCCTCTATTCTCACTTTGCTGAGTGTTTTTATAATAAATGGGCTCTGGGTTTTATCAAATGCTTTTTCTGCACCTATTGAATATGTGATTTTTATCCTTCATTTTATGTGGAGATTCACATTTATCAATTTGTGGATACTGACCATTAATATTAATAAGCATTTTTTGTTGCAGCCAGAGTTAATCCCATAAATACCCTATGGGTGAATATTTTTTGGTCATAAGGAAAACAGACACTATGAAAGAGATTTTAGTAGAAAGAAGACTGGTCCTATCACTAATAGTATCCATTAACCTAGTCCTAGAGAGATCTGGGGATAGCCTAGATCTCTAATGGTTCCTGGACCATCATGAAGTAGATACAGATAATGGTGATTATGATGAGGATGACAGTGAAGATGAGGACAATTATGATCATTTAACACATACTGAGTGCTTGGGCACTGTTTTAAGAATTTTATGCAAATTAACTCAATTTGTTCAACCATCTTATCCAGCTCATACTGATATCTCCATTTTATAAAAAAGACACAGAAAAGATAAGTAACTTTTCTGAGGCCAGATAAACAAACTAAAGATGATTGTTGACCCACCTGGAAAAAAATAAGCAGTTGCCTAGTTTTATTTATTCTGGGCATTAGGATGCTTTGGCAATTGTTAGCATCCCATATAAATCATAATTTTCTAGAAAAGAAGTTTCCATATACTTACCTCTTATGTAAATTGCATTCTTCATTGTAGTCAAGTCCTTAACGATAGGCACCTTATTATTTTGGAGCCACTTTACCTAACAATGCTTTGGAAAAAAACAAAACAGGAACTCAATGCAGGTTGACAGAATGAACACTTTTTGTATCTAAACTCTCTTGAGAGCATTATAAGATCTCTGTATAACAACAGGTTATGTTGGTTTCTACCACTTCCATTTGCACATCCATTTTACAGAATCTATGTAACCTGTGTTTCAGTGTATTGAACTATTGTGTCAAGATATGTTCAAAATAAGTAAAGGAAGTATTTAAAACACATGCTGTCCACTCTGGTATAAATATTATTTTAATAATGTAAAATTGTTATAAATCAGGGTGATATATTTACCTATAGAGGCCCACAGTACTAATATAAATGCTGTAAGTCTGAAAACCCTCATGGACCTCAATATGAATGGAATTGATGTCACTTATAAGATTTATTATTTTTCAGGGGAATGACACGCTGGGGAGAATTTGATGATCTTTATCATATTAGTGAACTGGACAGGACTGAGATTCCAGTGTCTGAAGCAATGAATTCCCAGGAAGGTCAGTGTCAAATTGTTATTAATGAGGAGACTTTACAACATTAATCATAAATGCTTCTCTGAAGTCTAACATTTTACACACTACTACATAATAAACTCTTACTTTATGTTTTTAAAAAAAGGCTTTTAGGAATACACCAACTTAAATCACTACAGTTCTGATATGATGTTTAAGAACATTACTTAGTTCTAGAAAAATATGATGGTTTTTAAAAATTACATCAAGTCACTTAGATTTATTAAATTAGGGAGAGCTAAAGGCTTGAATTAAGTTTGTCCTCATAAAATGGTTCAATGTTTTCCCAAGGATTAGGATTATTTATTATATTCAGTAGCTTTTTATGTTAGGCCATGCATCTCAGACTGAACTTCACATCGTTTTAGAAGTTGACCATTTTAGTTAGTAGATATTTACATAACATTGCTTCTCAGAAAGAGGCAGATATACTGAGGTCACTATTTATACTTGATAGAGTTGTTTCAAGCATTTGTTTTAAAAAGAGAGAAATCTACTTGAACATCGAATGAGTTCATATGTTTTCCAAACCAATGGAAAATGCCAGCACCTATAAAAATGGCATCAGTAGTAATGACAATAATAATTTATGTGATAGTAATTACATTAACGGCTATCACTTACTGAGACTACTGAGTGTCAGGTATGATATCTTATATTTTACAGAGATTTTGGTTTTTGTATAATATATAGAGATCCAAGAAGGAGGGTGACTGAGTCTGGAGCAGGTTCATGTTTCTGGTGGTGATACTACCAAGCTGGCTTCAGACTGAACAAGGGTTCCTGTTGACATTACCTTCCTGAGTCTACCAACAACTTCCAGTGTTTATTTATTTTTTCAAACCATTCTTAATTCAGCTTCCTCTGCTTTCATGTAACAAATCATATTGTATAACAAACATGATGTCCTTCTAGGATTCCCTGATCCTTGTCTTATGGCCTCTTGACATCTTTTAGATAAGGATCTTTCCAATTAGCCCCTTGGAAAAAAATACTCATCTAAACCCAGGGGACTGTCAATATCTTGACACCAAAAATATAATAAACATCTCTTTGTATTTGAGGACCAGTGCTAGAGAAAGATGAAATATCTCATGCCTATTTCATGATGCTCTAATTACAATAGAAAATTATTTAAAATCTCAAGGTAAAATAGAACACAAGTGCTGCCAACAGATTTTATTCTTACACAAGAGCATTATTATTCCCTCACTGTTTAAAAGCATTAGAGTCCATTGCTTAGTCACACATTACTAAATATATACGCAAATCCACCCAAGATGCAAAGAGGTGGGCGGATAAATGATATGTGCCTATCATCTTTATTCTCCCAGATTATTTATCTTATCACAGCAGCACTCTGAAGCCTCATGCAGATGCAGAGCCAGAATCTCCATTGCTCTATAGAACCATGAGTGAAGCAACCCTGGTGAGAAAAAGGATGAAGCCTCCAATGATGGACAGAAAAGACAGACAGAAACATAGAGCCTCTATTAATGGACACTTTTATAACCATGAAGTGAGTTACAATTCTATTGGTGTCATTTAAAATAGTGTTGTCTATTATGCTAATAATAACATGCAATTCATCTTACAATTAAAATAGTAATAGCAATAGTAGTAGTACATCTAACTAGAGGCCCGATGCATAAAATTTGTGCAAGAGGAGGCCCTCGTAGCCCCGGCTGCCTCGGCCCTTACAGCCCCAGCTGCCTCGGCCTTTGCAGCCCCAGCTTCGTCTGGGAGGTCATCCAGATGGTTGTTTTGTTGTAAGGCTGATCGGTCGATTTGCATGTTATGCTTTTATTATTATAGACTAGAGGCCCGGTGCACGAAATTAGTGCA
>NW_005367314.1:766489-816923 GCF_000412655.1 Myotis brandtii
CCCACACAGCCTGCTGTTCGGTCGTTTGGTCGCCCCTCACTAACTCCCCTGCTGGCCTGGTCGCCCCATGCAGCCTGATGCTCAGTCATTTGGTCATCCCTAACTAACCCCCCCGATGGCCTGGTCGCCCTATGCAGCCTGCTGCTCAGTTGTTTGGTTGTCCCTCACTAACCCCCTGCCAGCCTGGTAGCCTCACGCAGCCTGTCGGTCTTCCATTTGGTTGTCTGTTCCGTTGCGATGGCCCCTGACTCTTTACATATAGAGATATTTATTAGGAACTCTGTGTGTTATGTATTAGGTTAACTATTTAAATTGATTTTTGAAGAATTATCTCATTAATAAACTGCAAAAATGCTATGAAATAGGTACCATTATTTTCCCTACTTTACATACAAGTTAATTGAGGTTCACAGAGGTTAAGCAACTTGTCTTAGGTCACACTGCTTTTAATAGTTACTTTGAACTTGGACCCATTTTTCATGTTCCCTTCCAGGCCTATAGAAATACATGTCATTTTCTATATAAGTATAGCTGTAGTTTCGATATAATTTGTATTCTGAGTTTTCATTTGATGTGTGTTAAATTTGCATGTGCTTTTTCATGCTATTTGTAAGACATCTCACTTATCAGTAACTCAGGGTAGAAAATGTATTAGTTTTCTAAAACAAATATTTTTCATGTCATGTATTTTAGCAATCATTCATCCATTCATTGAATAAATACTTCAAAAGCACTTACTCTGTGTCAGGCACCACTCTAAGCTCTTTAATATAAAATACTAGAGGCCCAGGGCATGAAAATTCATGCACTGGAGGGGGGGTCCCTCAGCACAGCCTGCTCCCTCTCACAGTCTGGGAGCCCTTGGGGCGGGAGGCGACCCGGCAATCAGGGGAAGGTGACGCCCCCATCACACCTCTGCTGCTGCCACAGCCGGCAGTGCAAGCCTCGGCCGGCCCTGGTTACCTGAGCCTCGGCCGGCCCTGGGCAGCTGGACAGATGCCATCTGAGGCTTGCCTGCGCCTTGGGCCAGCCTGGGCAGCTGGGCAGCCACCATCCGAGGCTTGCCTGTGCTTCAGGCCGGCCCTGAGCAGCTGGGGGGCTGAGGGGATTCGGGGACTCCGGAGGCAGGAGCCCAGCCTTGCCAATTACCTGCCACCCCAGCGGGGCTAAGGGGACTGGGCACCACCATCTTGTGGTTGTGGGCACCGCCATCTTTGAGGGCGTGGCAATCAATTAGCATATTTCCTCCTTATTGGCTGTGGGCACTACCACCTTTGATGGTGGGGTAGTCAATTAGCATATTCCCTCCTTATTGGCTGTGGGCGCCGCCATCTTTGAGGGTGGGGCAGTCAATTAGTATATTCCCTCCTTATTGGCTGTGGGTGCCACCATCTTTGCGATGGTGTGAGGGTCAATTAGCATATTCCCTCTTTATTAGATAGGATTAACTCATTTACCTTAAACTTTTTCCTGTAGGGCTTTCTACCTTAGTCCTTATTCTTCCAACCTTGTGAGGGTATCAGTATTGTGCCTTTGGAGACTGGGGGGAACAAACCTCTCTTCTGAATGCTTTGTTCAAATTAGACTTTATCAATACATTTTTATTGATTTCATAGAGGAAGGGAGAGGGAGAGAGATAGAAACATCATTGATGAGAGAGAATCAGGGATCGGCCGTCTCCCCCTAGTGGGGATCGAGCCTGCAACCCAGGCATGTGCCCTTGACCAGAATCGGAATCGAACCTGGGACCCTTCAGTCCACAGGCTGACGCTCTATCCACTGAGCAAAACCAGCCAGGGCTGATATAGTCTTTAAATGTGCTTTTATACCATGAAACCTCTTAGTAATTCCAGTATTGTTAGGCTGTGGATAACAACCATATTAAATGCTTACATTGTGATATTTGTGACTCATTCATATCTTACAATGTCCACAAACATTGACTTTTCTCCATACTTAACAAAAATTTATCCCAGACGTCCTCCATATATATATATACTTTGATGTTTATTTACTGAATCTCTCAGTATAGGACTCATCTATCTAATATTCCATTAAACCAATCCAAAATCCATTCATGTCCATGTCTGCTGAACACACCCCATTTCTACTGTCTTAGAACACTTTGAGATTGTACACATAAATGAGATATATGGAAATAAACCTTTACTTAATGTTCCTTTTTATTTTAAAATATACACTTAATCGCATTTTTCTTACATTCTGCTACTTAATGAGTGAGAACCTTTTTTTGTTTTTACTGCTGTGAAACACATGGAGTCATATTTCCTTTGAGGTCATAAGTTATACATATACTACCTACCAACTACCTACCTTGTGAGTCTCTACTCACTATTGTTTTATGGTTGTTTTTGTTACTACTGTTGTTTTATTTTTATTTTTTTCTCTT
The DNA here is from genome assembly GCF_000412655.1 of Myotis brandtii. NCBI lineage: Eukaryota > Metazoa > Chordata > Mammalia > Chiroptera > Vespertilionidae > Myotis > Myotis brandtii. Next base: position 768,900 of record NW_005367314.1, read on the forward strand.
TGCAGTTCAGTTTGGGAACTTTCTTTTGACCTAGCTTTAAGTTTATTGATTCTTTCCTCAGCTGTATTGAGTCTACTAATGAATTCATCAAAGACAGTCTGCATTCATAATACAGTGTTTTTTATTTCTAACATTTCGTTTAGATTCTTTCTTAGAGTTTTCACTTTTTTATTCCATTACCCACTTGATCTTGCATGTTGTCTGCTTTGGTCATCAGAACTTTTAACATATTAATTGTAGTTATTTAAAATTCACTGTCTGATAATTCCAAAATCTGTATTATAGCTAAGCTTGATTATGGTCTTCCTTTGTCTCTAAAGACTGTGGTTTTGTCTTGACTTTTAACTTTTTTTAAAAGCCAAACATGTACCAGGTAAAAGAAACTGAGGTAAGTGGGCTTTTCTTGTGAAGATGTATGATAATTGAAGTTAGGCTCTGCTTAAGGTTTTCTGTAGATATAGTTTCTGGAGGCTTCAAATTCTTATGTCTTTTTTTTTTTTTTGTCTCCCTAGTGACTTTTGGTTTCTCTACATACTTCTCCTTAGAGGAAAATCTTTGTCTTGCTCCTCTTTCTACTGTAATCCATTGATATTATTCTTATTCTGAAGTCCTGTTTGGGTCATTTTCTCCACTCACTATTCTTTTTTAAATTTTGAACACATATTTATATCATAATAAAGTTAATTTTGTCTATCTATAGTTGTCATAATAATTAAATTTGTATAAAGGGCTTAGAATAGATCTTGGCACATAGTTACAACTATGCTAAATTAATAATTGTTTGATTGGAAAAATAAAATAAAGAAAAACATTTACTTGAGAATTCTATGTCATTCTTTGGAATTATATCATTACTTTCATGAATTATATATTTTGCCTCATAAACACTAATTTGCTTATATATTGACTTACCTAAATAGATAAATCAGCCCTCGCCTAAGTACCAACACATCTTAATCCCTGTGTACATATGTAACCATAAAATATGTATAAGTTAGGGAAATTCTAGCTAAACAAATATTGGTCAGCATTTTCCAAAGTATATGCCATTGGCTATTAATAGGTATACTTAAAAAGGATATTATTTATAAGAATAATGATTAAACTAAGAGTGAAAAATTCATGGTTATATGTTTACTAGAGGCCCAGCACACGAAATTCATGCATGGGTACGGTCCCTAGGCCTGGCCTGTGATCAGGGTCATCTTCCCTGGCTGTCGGCAGCTGGCCCCACCCCCCCCACCACCTACCCTCTGGTTGCCCATTCGCCACCGGGCTCTCAGAGCCTGCTGGTGGAGGGGAGGGACCAAGGGTTGGCCGTTCCCACCTGCTTGCTGGCTCCATCCCTCGATGCTGGTCACCCTGTGTGTGGGGGGCAACCAGCGGGGAGGAGGCCTTGGCCTGGCACCCCCTGTGTCTGCCGCCATCCACCCCTGGTTCCCTGTTCCCCATCCAGCGATCGGAGCCTGCTGGCCAGGGGAAGGGACCAAGAGGTTGGCTGGCAGGCCTGGGGCCTGTGGTCTGGGGGAAGTTCCTGCATTAAGCATCTGCCCTCTGGTGGTCAGTGTGCATCATAGCAACTGGTCGTTCCACCGTTCGGTAAATTTGCATATTACCCTTTTATTATATAGCATTATAACATTTTTTATGGTGTATTACTAACCCATAAGAGGAATGTTGCAGACTTCTCTGACCACAGAAACCTTTTACCAAGTATCATCTAGAAGGCAGACTCTTGAATAGAGCAATTTATGGGAAATATTGTTCTAGATTTTCAATTGGTAGCACTTTTACTCCAAACCTTAGTTGAGATATAGGCTGAACCATATGAAATTGCCAACATTGGATCATTTCTGACCAACCAAAAAGAAGTGATTTTACAAGGTTCAAACTGAAAACAATTTAGAACAATTATTTCTAATGAGAAGGAAGATGCAGCATGTGTTTAAAAAAGTCTATTCATGTTAATTTTTATTTGTTTTTATAATAGTTAACTTATTTTGAAATCTTAAATTATACTAAAGAATGGTGCAATTATCTAGTGAAAATACTTTGAACATGCTCAAATAATGTTTTACCTAAGTTACTCTAGAAACAATATAAGGTTGCTTAAAAGGAGACATAATATTCAACAACAACAAAGAAAGCAAAAACAAGAAAACAAGCTTTTTATAATGGTGACCTTGGATTTTTTTTCCTTGCCCAAAGAAGGACAGTTTCAAAATATTGACTGCTATTACTTTGATGTAATTTTAAAGACTTATATGACAATCTTTTTATTTTTTTTTAGACATCAATTTTCACTCCAGCCTTTGAATCAGAAACTAAGGTCAGAATAAACAGTAACATGAACACTGAAGAGGTAATAAAGCAACTTCTTAAAAAATTTAAGGTAATTTTTATCACTGAACTGTTGTATAAATACCTTGTATATAATTTAACAATAGACACATTAATGCTTTTGTCTGAAAAAGACTTAAAAAAAATCTAAAATCACTGTTCAGTTCTGAAGAATTCTTTCCTATGTGTGACACCTTTTATTAATTGTGCCCTGAGAAATTACACTATTCCCAGGGAACAGAGAAGGTTTTATGCTTAAAAATGAAAAATGAAAGTGAGGACATGGGTACATTATTTGGGTCTGATTGGCTTAGAAAACATCATATGGCAACAAATAATTCATGTCTATTTTTTTTCCCACTGACAGATTGAAAACAGCGCCCAGGATTTTGCACTTTACATTATTTTTGCAACAGGAGGTAAAAAAGCTTGATTACCCTTTTTACATGTCTGCTGTGTGATACAGTTTTCTGCCCATAGGGAAGGCAGGAGAGCAGTTTACTCCATTTGTGGAAGAATGGGAGAGAAGAAAGAAAGGAGGGGAGGGTGTTTTAGAGGAACCAAAGATAAGGTATCCTGGAAGAGTTTATAATACAAAAAGTTTGCTTGTTGTCCAAACATTCAATTACCTGAATGGTGATCAGAGCCCTTGAGAATCCATAAAGTTTCCCAGGAACTGTATCAGGAACTATTAAGCATTTAAATCATCATTTCTCTCTATACTCGTTTCTTTTTGGTTTTTCCTTCTCACTGGAGCTCTTACTGGAGTCATCATTACAGATCATTTTTCTCTGATCTTGCTTTTATCTCTTTCTTAGCAGAATGCCTGACATATTGTAGGAGTGTTACTCTTCCTCAGTAGAGAAACATATTCGGAACTTGGCGGCAGCGGGTAAAATGTTAGAACAGTGGTTCCCAAACTTATTTGGCCTACCTCCCCCTTTCCAGAAAAAATATTACTCAGCGCCCTCTGGAAATTAATTTTTTTTAAATTTTATCCTGCATTAAGCATCTGCCCTCTGGTGGTCAGTGTGCATCATAGCAACTGGTCGTTCCACCGTTCGGTAAATTTGCATATTACCCTTTTATTATATAGCATTATAACATTTTTTATGGTGTATTACTAACCCATAAGAGGAATGTTGCAGACTTCTCTGACCACAGAAACCTTTTACCAAGTATCATCTAGAAGGCAGACTCTTGAATAGAGCAATTTATGGGAAATATTGTTCTAGATTTTCAATTGGTAGCACTTTTACTCCAAACCTTAGTTGAGATATAGGCTGAACCATATGAAATTGCCAACATTGGATCATTTCTGACCAACCAAAAAGAAGTGATTTTACAAGGTTCAAACTGAAAACAATTTAGAACAATTATTTCTAATGAGAAGGAAGATGCAGCATGTGTTTAAAAAAGTCTATTCATGTTAATTTTTATTTGTTTTTATAATAGTTAACTTATTTTGAAATCTTAAATTATACTAAAGAATGGTGCAATTATCTAGTGAAAATACTTTGAACATGCTCAAATAATGTTTTACCTAAGTTACTCTAGAAACAATATAAGGTTGCTTAAAAGGAGACATAATATTCAACAACAACAAAGAAAGCAAAAACAAGAAAACAAGCTTTTTATAATGGTGACCTTGGATTTTTTTTCCTTGCCCAAAGAAGGACAGTTTCAAAATATTGACTGCTATTACTTTGATGTAATTTTAAAGACTTATATGACAATCTTTTTATTTTTTTTTAGACATCAATTTTCACTCCAGCCTTTGAATCAGAAACTAAGGTCAGAATAAACAGTAACATGAACACTGAAGAGGTAATAAAGCAACTTCTTAAAAAATTTAAGGTAATTTTTATCACTGAACTGTTGTATAAATACCTTGTATATAATTTAACAATAGACACATTAATGCTTTTGTCTGAAAAAGACTTAAAAAAAATCTAAAATCACTGTTCAGTTCTGAAGAATTCTTTCCTATGTGTGACACCTTTTATTAATTGTGCCCTGAGAAATTACACTATTCCCAGGGAACAGAGAAGGTTTTATGCTTAAAAATGAAAAATGAAAGTGAGGACCTGGGTACATTATTTGGGTCTGATTGGCTTAGAAAACATCATATGGCAACAAATAATTCATGTCTATTTTTTTTCCCACTGACAGATTGAAAACAGCGCCCAGGATTTTGCACTTTACATTATTTTTGCAACAGGAGGTAAAAAAGCTTGATCACCCTTTTTACATGTCTGCTGTGTGATACAGTTTTCTGCCCATAGGGAAGGCAGGAGAGCAGTTTACTCCATTTGTGGAAGAATGGGAGAGAAGAAAGAAAGGGGGGGAGGGTGTTTTAGAGGAACCAAAGATAAGGTATCCTGGAAGAGTTTATAATACAAAAAGTTTGCTTGTTGTCCAAACATTCAATTACCTGAATGGTGATCAGAGCCCTTGAGAATCCATAAAGTTTCCCAGGAACTGTATCAGGAACTATTAAGCATTTAAGTCATCGTTTCTCTCTATACTCGTTTCTTTTTGGTTTTTCCTTCTCACTGGAGCTCTTACTGGAGTCATCATTACAGATCATTTTTCTCTGATCTTGCTTTTATCTCTTTCTTAGCAGAATGCCTGACATATTGTAGGAGTGTTACTCTTCCTCAGTAGAGAAACATATTCGGAACTTGGCGGCAGCGGGTAAAATGTTAGAACAGTGGTTCCCAAACTTATTTGGCCTACCTCCCCCTTTCCAGAAAAAATATTACTCAGCGCCCTCTGGAAATTAATTTTTTTTAAATTTTAATAGCAATTAAACAGAAAGATATATGTATTAATGTTTCTACCTTTTTCGTAAAATATAGTAAAGAAAGGTGTAAATTAGAAACATTGAAGTTTGAAATTATGAAACTATTTATTGAACTCAGAATAGAAAGGTAATACAAAAAAAGTTAAAACAAATGCACCTGTGGCCATCACCGCCCCCCTGGATCGCTGCAGCGCCCACCAGGGGGCGGTAGCGCCCACTTTGGGAATCACTGTGTTAGAACCAGGGCATTGGGAAGGTGCGATGCATGGGATGCTAGGAGCAGCAAGTGAGAAATTAGAGAAAACCCAAGGTGATACTCAAATTTTTGAAAACCTCAAAATTGAAAAAATTGAAATGTTGTATCCCAGGTTATAATTTAGGTGTCAGAATGTCTAAGCCAGAAATAAATAAAATAACACATTTTGATGTCAGAATAACTATAAGAAAATTAAAGCTGGCTCTCAAACATATTAAAAAATTAAAAGCTTAAATATAAGAAATATATATAAATTTTAAAAAAATTCTAAGGATATATATATATTTGTATTCTAGTTTAAGAAAAACATTGAAAGGTTTAAAAAGGTAGAAACATGTAAAATATATAAGCAGTAACTTATGAAGAATATGAGAAAAAAAAAGATTAGTACCTAAAATATCAAAGAGTTCTTGTAACCAATTCAATAAAAATAGAAAGAAGTGTGATAAAGCAATTCAAAGAATAAAAAATTAAAATGACCAGTAAAGATTTTTAGGAAAAGTCTTAAACTCAAGGAAATACAAATATTCAAGGAAATTCAGTAGTCAAGGAAATGCAAGTTCAATCCACAATGCAATATTATCTCACACATCAGATTGGCAAAAATGTTTTTAAATGATTCTATCTCTGGCTAGTGTAGATCAAAGTAAAGGATACTTTCATGCAATTCTGGTAAAAATATGACTGTCTGTGCTTTTTCAGAGCTCATCATAGAAGTACTTATTAAAATTTATAGTATACATATGTATTACTTCTCCCAGCAATCCCACTGGTGAGAATTTATTTCACAAAAATAAAAACACTAATATATACAGATTTATGTGCAACACTGTTTATAATAACAAAAGGCTAAAGATAAAATGACTTATCATAGTAATGATTAAATAAGTGATTATTATTATTCAGACATTAAATGAAATGAGTTAGATTTATACAATCTGAATGGAGGAAATTCTATAATATACATTAAATGAAAAATGCAAAATGCCTTAAAAATTTATACCTACAACCCCAGTTTTGTAAAAGAATTATACATTCCTATTTAAGTATGTGCTATATATGATCATATAATCAGGGAGAAATGTATGGAATTATAAATACCATGATTTTTTGAAAAAGATGTCTACAATAAAAATTGCAAGCATATTACCATCTTTATGTGTTGTATATTTGTGAGCATAAAGAGATATATGAAGGGATGGTCATTCAAATTGTAATGCTAATTATCTCACAGTTCTGGGATTCCAGGTGATTTTTACTTTCTGTCTTATACTTCTCCCCATAGTTTCAATTACATTAATGTGTGTATGTGTGTGTATTTGTGTGTTTTGACTTTGTTGAAGAATAATTGAGAATAATTGATGACTATAATTGTATATATTTGAAGTGTACAACATAATGATTTGATACTTATATACATTATGGAATGATCACCAATATCAAGATAATTAACACATCCATCACTTCATATAAACTATGTTTTGTGTGTGTTAAGAATACTTCATATCTACTCTCAGCAACTTCCAAGTGCACAATACCATATTATTAACTACTAGAGGCCTGGTGCACAAAATTCATGCACTTGTGGGGGGCGGGGAATCCCCCTCAGCCCGGCCTACACCCTCTCACAGTCCGGGAGCCGGGGGGAATCCCTCAGCCCTCTCACAGTCCGAGAGCCCTCGGGGGATGTACGACTGATGGCTTATCTCATTATCATGCCTGAATGGATGAAGCCTACAGATGAATGAAATAATAAAAATACCCCAATATAAAAATATTCTGAATATATTTTTAAAGAAGAGCCAAGGATTGCATGTGGAGTAAGAGAGAAAGGAAGAATTGAAGATAATTATAAAGTACTGGATCTGAATAACTAGAAAGATGGTTTTTTGTTCAACAAAATAGGGAAGAATCAATAAACATTTGTTGAATAAATGAATGAGTGAATGAATGAATGAATGAAAAATTATAAAGAATTTTTGCAGTGTGTTGCTTGACAAAAGTCATAAATGGATCTGGAGATTGTTCTGAACATCCTAACCAAAGGCAAGATTGAATTCTCTGAGTCAAACTCGGAGGAATAACAGGAGAAAAAAGTCCACTTTTAGTTTATTTCAAGGTTTTAATTTCAATGTAACTCTTTTGAGTGAGTGCCTCCTATTATACATGGATTTTTTTTAGGTCTTCTTTCAAAGCGAGCTAAAGAAAGAAAATGAATAGCCAAATTACCTTCTTTTCCCCTAGTATGGACTCTTGACTACAGTTGGCTATTGTTTTCATTTGCAGAAAGGAGACGGCTAAAGAAGACAGACATTCCACTACTGCACAGGCTCCTGCAGGGACCCTCCAAAAAGAACGCCCGCATTTTCCTCATGGATAAAGATACAGAAGAAATTAGCAGTGATGTATGAGTACCACCACCCTGAGTTTGTCTTTGCCTCCTCCTGACTGGGCCCCTCTCACATACATATTCTGCTTTCCTTTTTGTGTGTTTTATTTTCAGGTGGCTCAATACATTAACTTTCATTTTTCTCTCCTGGAATCCATCCTTCAGAGATTAAATGAAGAAGAGAAAAGAGAGATTCAAAGAATAATAACAAAGTAAGTCAAAAGCATGCATGCTGGGGTGCTTGTTCCTTTAATAAGTTCAATGTGCTAAATGTGTCCAAATTTTAATACTCTTTTTCTCCTTTTCATTTTCAGATTCAGTACAGAAAAGGCTATTATACTGAAATGTCTTCAAAGTAAACAGGTAGTAAAAACAGAGACGACAGTTTAGTGGCCGCTATTGCTAAAACACTTCAACAAAATCAGAGAGATGTTACTATTTAATGAGTGTATCCACCCTATACTTGCAGTCATGCAAATATATATGAACTCAAATTTGTAGAAAATTGAATGTTGAAAAAGCTTGTCTCTCTCAGAGGTGATGATGTTCACAGTGGGACTGAAATGAGCTTGAATTTAGTTTCAGTAGCTGAAATAAGCTTGGATACTGTGTATTCCAAATAGCTTTAAGAGAGAAACAATGAACTGGAATTTAAATGGCGTCTTCAACTTCACGTAGTTTAAATGCCATTTAGCTTGAACTGTCAAGAGAACTGGAATATCAACAACCAACTCTCAGAAATGATTCAGAAGTCAAAGCTGCCAGCTCATGAAATAAAAGAGAAGCATATACTTACCCCCATCAAGAAATCTGATGGTGATAGTCTTATAGCTCCTTGAAAACTCTAATATTTTCATAAAATCTAGGGCTGTCTTTATGTGGGTAGGTGACTTTTGGCAACCTGAAGCATCAGAGCTATAAATCCTTTGGGAAGGAAAGGATTGTGGACTCTTAAGACTAATTTTCTCAACCTGAGCCCCCTTTTTTGCTGTTTTACTGATGACTTTCTTAAGGATGTTTTTAGGTCAATTGAACTAGTTTTCTTTATTTTTCCAAACATATAAACCACAGAGACTTCACATGGTTAATGAGCTTGGCCAAGACTTGGCCCACAGTAACCATTGTTACTGAATGAAATAGAGATACAAAGGGATATGCAAAGCTCTAATAGCTGAATCTAGGAAAGGAATCTGGAGTTCTGCTCTTTTTCTCTAAGGCATCTCATTCTATAAAACAGTGCTCACGGTATTTACAAGTTGCTAAACCAATTTGGAAAAAAACACAAAACACTGAGAATGGCACAGTCTCATCGGTGTTTTTATTTATGAACTTTATATTAAAATGGAGTTCTATGCAGCTTTTTTTCCATTCTGGAAATTACTTCCATTTGCATTTCTCATATCCATTGTATTAAATTGTTTGGGTTGCGAGCTTGATCCCCAGTAGGGGACGTGCAGGAGGCAGCCGATCAATGATTCTCTCATCATTGATGTTTCTATTTCTCTCTACCTCTCCCTTCCTCTCTGAAATCAATAAAAATATTTTTAAATAAATAAACTTAAAGTACCATCAAGTACCTGTCATAAATATGACAAAAGATTTACCTTTAATATATTGAAAGTTTACAGAATCCATAAGAAAAATACTCAAAGTGTCAGATAGAAAAAAAAAAGGCAGATGAGATGTAAAGTAAAATCACAGAAGAGGAAATGCAAATGGCTACTAAGTATATGAAAAAGTTGTATCTTAACATAATCCATTAGTCTGTGTCCAATCAGCAGACAGAAACCACACAGTCATTTAAACGGGGGTGTTTAGTATAAAGAATTATTAAGCTGTGATAGGAGAATAACTAAAAGATGGAAAGAGGATGCTAAAGGGTTGCCTATGGCTGAGGAAGAGTGCTCCAAAAAGGAAACAAGGGATTCAGAATTCACTGGAGAAGGTGTGGTTGCAGCCCACTCGCTGGAGGAGAAGTTGGCTGGGTGCCCACACCAAGCAGGGCCACAGCCACAGGGCAAGCAGGAAAACAACCTCTGGGAGGTGGACCAGCTGGGGCAGGTGGGCAGGTGTGCAGAGAGACCTGGGACTTCGCTGCAGGGCCAAGGCTCAGATCACATAGGGTCTGTGTCTGGAGGTCCCCAGGAAATGGTTGCAGTGGTTCTCAACCTTCCTAATGCCTCGACCCTTTAATACAGTTCCTCATGTTGTGGTGACCCCCAATTTCATTGTTACAAATTGAACATAATTAAAGCATAGTGATTAATCACAAAAACAATATGTGTTTTCCGATGGTCTTAGGCGACCCCTGTGAAAGGGTCGTTCGACCTCCAAAGGGTCGCGACCCACAGGTTGAGAACCGCTGGTTTAGAGGAACAGGTAAGCCGAGGCTGCAGGGTCGGCACAGAGAGTCAGGGACGCTGCTAGGACTGGGAGCCGGAAGGGCCTCCTTTGAAGAAACCTAGGACAACTCTGTGTATGATTTGGTTCTGTGGCACCTTTAAGGCTGCATGGGATAAAGGCCAGGCAAGTGGCTCACCAGATGGCCAGCCCACAGGGCCCTCTCAGGGAACATGCACCATGTTGAGAAGGTGCAGAGAGCAATGATGTGAGTAGGGCACAGGCCTGCCCTGGGGCTCCAGGTTATGCCACCACAAACCCAATCAAAAACTGGGAAAGCAGTGGGGGAAATAAATGCTACAGAAAGCTGCAAGCCACCGGCAACCAGCACTGGGCAGAGCAGTGGAGAAAAAAGTCGGCCACCCAGCCAGCCACTAGGAATCAGGAAAGACAGACTTCCTCCTACGGTGCTTCTCCAGTGCCCTCTGCTGGCAAAGCATGGCATCCAAGCTTCGAAGAAAACATATTTAAAGGGTCCGTATCCATTTCACAAAGCTGACAGCAAAGAATGAATTTGGAACAGAGAGGCAAAAAATAACTGGCATGTCAACAAAATACAAATTAAAGAAAAGTAAAATATACTTTTTGGCCTATTAAATCAGTAAAGATTAAGAAGGGACAATATTAAATACTCAACAAATTACAATGAGATGGACGCTCAAACTACTGTAGCAATACAAATGTATATAACTAGAAAGCAATTAAGCTATAATTTCATATTATAATTCTATTTATAGAATCTTATATTGAAATAATCAGTCATACAAAGACATTATGCAAATATATTTACTATATTCCTATTTATTGTCAAAAAAAATAACAAATAGCCTAAATGTCAAATATAGAAGAAAGATGAAAGAAGGAAAGAAATACTTCTCCTTAGAATGTTATGCAGCTATTAGAATTGTTCCCAAATGAATTTTAATTATAGGAGTAAATTCTCCTTATGTACCTAAATAAGACTATACACACAAATATTCTAAAACATTTACTATCCATAAAATATGTGTTTATATGTGTGTGAACACTGGTATTTGTACATACAACTCAAACTGAAGACATGTTCAATGTGGTTATGTCTGGATTATAGAATTATCGATGATTCATTTTTTAAAAATTTTCTCTGCTTATTAAATATTTTATAATGAACATGTGTTACTTTTTAAATCAGGAAATGCAAAAGCTGTGATTAAAAAGTTACCAACAAAAAATAGCAAGTACAGGCAAACAGTTCTACTACATGCAAAAAAGTTCAACTAAATTATTTGAGGCATTAACATCACTTCTGTGGTAGTTGGAAAATATATCCACAGTGTCTTTGTACTCCCTGTTTCCGGAGTATAGCCTAATCTTCCTCACCTTACAAATGGATTGGACTTAGTGACTCAATTCCAATGAATAGAGGAAAGCAGAAGTGACAGCATGTAACTTTGGAGACTAGGTCATCAAGTCACTGTGGCATCTTCCTTGCTCACTTCATGGACCACTGGCTCTGGAAGAAGCCAACTGCCATGTTCAGAGCAGCCTTGGGGAAAGGCTTACATGAGGAGAACAGAGACCTTTTGCCAAAAGCCAACAACGAATTGGGGCCTTTCATCCATAGCCATATGCGTGGGCCATGAGATAGCCTTAGTCAAGCCTTCAGATGATTACATCCCTGTCTAATAGCTATAACCTCCTGAGAGACCCTGGCCCAGAAAACTCTGCTAAACCTTCCCTGGATTCCTGAGCCTCAGAAACTGTGTGAAATAAGAAATATGTGTTGTAGTATGCTGCTAAATTTTATACTAATTTGTTATATCACAATAGATAACTAATACAATTTCTAAGGCCAAAAATCTGTTCACTTTAGAGTCATCTTTGCAAAATAAAAGAATATAAATTTTTGTCACAAAACCATTTATCCTTGTCTTAATGGTCTTATTTCACCACCAGTTATACAATAGTTCAGATTTAATTCCAGATATTATACTTATTAATGATAGAGGACCTGTCTTTGGATACCTTGCTGTACTTAATGATATGTCTTGTATATAGAATGTGCTCAATAAAAATCAACTGAATAAAGGCTGGAGTGAATTAGTGAAGAGGTAAATAAATTATTTGAAATATTTTTATAAAATCCCCTGTATGTATGCCTCCTTTTTCACAAATATGATCCAGCTGCTGACGAAGTACAAACAGAGCCTTTTCTATATGATTTCCCCAGATATGATGGTATAGTTTATTATCTCTTGGCTGTGTGAAGTATTCAGATATTTCAGTGTTACTATTCCCTGTAACTGTGGCATCTTGTTAGAGCTATTCAGATTGGTTTCAGAAACTGAAGGGGCCAAAGTCCATTAGCAAGGCAGTTGATGAGGTGGAAAAGCTGGCAGGTGTACTATTATGTTGGTATACCTACACATGAAAGAAAAAAAGGAATAGGCATGTATTTGTCTTCTAAATTAATAATAATAGCTAGAACCTATTAGATTGAGCCATTTTGTCAATATTTGACCTACAAAAGCAGCAATTCATATTGTTCAATAGCACTTACCATTTGCGAAGCACTATTTTAAATCATATATATATATATATATACTTATTTAATGTTCATTAAGTCTCATGAGGAAATTACTCCTTCAACCCAATTTTATAGATGAAGAAAAGAAGCCACGAAGAGGTTAGGAAGCTAGGTAGACATCAAATCTATGGCTTCAGAATCCACACTTTTAAACCACCTCAGGCTGTGGCTTCACCCTAAATCACACTCCCTCAATCTGGCATCCTTTATGTGTCCTCATTTGTAAAATGGGAATGATAGTATCTACTTCATGAGATGGTTGTAGGAGTTATAAGAATGATACATGTAATAATATGATCAAAATACATGGGTGGTTGGCACTTTGCACAGAAGTGTGTGATATCAGCTGTTATAATTAAACTATGATATGTTCCCTCCCATCATTGTAGCCCTATCTTCCACTAAATCTTATGCCCACTACTTCATTCTTGTCTTAAAACTAGTCAAATTATTGCTTGAAACACCTCACACTCTACCACATCTCTCTCTGTTGAAACTATGCCCATTTTCTAGTCCTTAACCATGACCTTTCCTGGTCTCCGTGACAATGTGTGCATCAATACTCCTGTGCCTCATATCATCAATTAGCTGTGCTCTGATTTCTGATACCAGAAATTTGAAACGTCCCCTTTATTGTAATTCCTTATGTGTTTATATCTTGTATGAATTCATTAGTGATCTCCCTTATCATATTCATGTTATTCTCTGCAGCACCTAGCACAGCATATTGAACATCAGAGTTACTTAACAAATGTTTATTGGGTTTAACTTGCTAGTGTCTATAAGTATGTTGAAATCACTAGAGTGAGAAAACTATTTAGAATCAAGTAAAGAGCACTATAATGAAAACTACATTTTTTCTCTAGTAGAAATAATTCACTTATTTAGTAAGCACTAAAATATTTCAACTTATTTTTTTTCTTACAATAAGAGATCTGGGAAAGTTAAAAAGTCCATGATAAGTTCTTTATGTCACTTATGCCAGGATTTCTGGGGAAAAGACTATTATACATTGTCACTGAAAGCTCAATTTAATTTAAATATAGTAGGACCCGTAGGTTCCAATGCCAGCATCATGTATATAGCGTAAAGATGGAAGACAAAATAATTATGAAAGTAACTTTATTACAAAGCACACCTCATTCAGTTCTTTGATGATCACTTTTAGAAGGTGGTATAGACAGAAGCTCCAGTTGCATGTGGGATATTTTTTACTCAAAAAGCCAGCAGCCAGTTTCCAGTGGATGCGGCAGCCCATTCCATCTACCCGAGGCTCTTCACAGATGCCTTGACTTCCTATTTCTGTTGCTGATTCTAAGAAGCAGAAAGATTATGGGGGGAATGGAGAATGAAAGTGGGTTGTACAATAAGCAGATTTCTCTGCTGAGTAGGAAAGGAGAATTCAGTGTAGACTGGCTAGAGTTCTTGAGCGATGTTGTGAGTAGCTGAAAAATAATTGCTGGTTTGAATATTAGACACGGGTTTCATTATTCATGAAGAACAAAATGCAGACCTCAGCAATCATCCTACACTGACATTTCTGGAATCATTTAGCCTCCCAAGAGAGACTGGCACTTTTCTATCAGTTTGGACTCCTAAGGAAAAAAGGAAATAAGCACATCTGTGAGAGAGGGAAAAACAAACAAACAAAAACTTTTAAACAGCTCTGACCCCCATATAGAACACCTTTAAGGCTTCCCTGTTCCATTCCTGAGATGGGCTCTGAGTGCCTGCTTCTCGCAGTCTTAGAATTTCCCACAGGCCCAGTCCCTTAGCTTAAGGATTTAATTAACTGCAATGTTTCTCCCACTTTCAGGACCCCAGACCTGTAATAAATAAAAATTTGCTGCCTCCTCACAAAAAAAATATGGGATGCTTTTGCTGCAAGGCAAACATGGACAATCAACCTCAGCTTCTCACTGAATTTTAAAACTGCTCTAGGCTAATTTTGAGCTAAATCATCACATAGCCAAGTACAAGAACTCAAGAGGAACAAAACCCCTAAAATAGATCAGAATATCTCTACCCCCCTTCATATATACTGCTATAGACCGCTACATAAATTTCAGCAGTTTTCCACAATTTTTACCTTCTAGATGTTTTTTAAACAAAAATTACTTGTGATAAATAAAAGTGAGATTTTTAGCTCTGACCAGTTTGGCTCAGTGGATAGAGCATCGGCCGGAACTCAAGAGGAACAAAACTCCTAAAATAGATCAGAATATCTCTACCCCCTTCATATATACTGCTATAGACCTCTACATAAATTTCAGCAGTTTCCCACAATTTTTACCTTCTAGATGTTTTTCAAACAAAAATTACTTGTGGTAAATAAAAGTGAGATTTTTAGCCCTGACCAGTTTGGCTCAGTGGATAGAGCGTACGCCTGTGGACTGAGGGGTCCCAGGTTCAATTTTGGTCTAGGCCCTAGGGCATGTACCTTGGTTGCAGGCACATCCCCAATAGGGGGTGTGCAGGAGGCAGCTGATCGATGTTTCTCTCTCATCGATGTTTCTAACTCTCTATCCCTCCCTCTTCCTCTCTGTAAAAAAATCAATTAAAAAAAAGTGAGGTTTTTAGCAAAGTGGGATGGGACCCCCAGAACTCTACTGCTAAGATACACACACACACACACACACACACACACACACATATTAAATGACTTACACTCCTAAGAGCCCCTAGGATCCTGTGGAAAATATTAGAAGTCTATTCATTTAGTCCTCCTTCCTGCCCTCAAATAGCACCACACTTGAGTTATCTAGAGAGATTGGAATCTATTCAGGCTCATTTTTAAAAATACCTCTGGGGTTAAAGTATGGTCATTTCTTTGGTAAGCCATGACTTTTATATCAATCTTCATAAGAACTTTGCTATAAGCAACCTCAAGATTCTCATATTTAATCTTGTTCATTTTCTCTGAATCTAACAATATTGGGAGAACTCATATTTCTACATATCAGTCTTTCCTGGCCTTACTTATTCCATAGTTTCTTATTTGTTATGATAACAAATGCTGGGGAAGGAGGGAAGAATTTTTTGGTAAAGATAAGGAAGAAGGGAGGCTCTGGAAAAGATTACCATAATAATGAAGAATGCCCTGAATGAGATCAGAAGTGATAATTTCACATTTTGAGATAAGGCCCAAGCAAGATTTTGAAATACAAAATATGGACTTCTCTGATGGAATGTAGATAAAAGAGAAGAGAAAGAGAAAACATCTTTCTTACCCTGAGACCAAATCAGCCATTCTTTGATTTCCCATAATGCTGGACACATTGGGAGACTGCTAGCATGTCACCCTTCCTAAGATTTTGGGATAAACATTACCAGTTTATTTCTCCATATCCTTTGGGACATACAAAGGATATGGAGAAATCCTTTTTTCCAATCTGGAAACTCTTTGGACATAATTTGCCAATATACTTTTAATATGTGTTGTCTCTCATCTTTCCCAAAATTACAATTCAGTAACAGTAAAAATGTACTATTTTTTTTAAAGAATGAATCCCACATCAATATAAGTTCATCATCATTGATGAACTTCTGGGAAACCAAAGGAAAGCCTTTGGTATGATATTAACTGATATACCAAAGTGTAGAAATAGGAGCTCAGGATAGGAGCTCAGAATAGTGAAGAGGTGTACCAGCACTAGAAGACCAGAGAGTCATTGATTCTGAGCTCCTTTGGCTCTTGTCTGTTGCCTAGCCTATTTTTTAAACTTCCTAAAGATTCCTGAAGCCACCGCTATCCTTTCAATAAATTAATTTTTACTTAGGTTAGCTACAATTTGATCCTATTATTTACAACTAAAGAATCCCAACTGACATAGCATCAAAAATGCTGTGCAAATATATGGATAAAATAATATTTAAAAATATGAGGACCCAGAAAGCTGATCTCCCTTGTGACCATTTGAAAAAATATGTACAGCCCAGCCGGTATGGCTCAATGGTTGAGCATTGACTTATGAACTTGGAGGTCACAGTTTGATTCCTGGTCAGGGCACATGCCAAGGTGGTGGGCTTTGTCTCCAGTGGAGGGCATGCAGGATGCAGCCCATCAATGATTCTCTTTCATCATTGATGTTTCTATCTCTCTCCCTCTCCCTGGTCCTCAGAAATCAATAAAAAAAAAATTTAAAGAAAGAAAAAATACATACAGAAATAAACTTGACCAAACTTTAGAGATGATGCATAGTTAACTATAATAAACATTTTAAAAGTATTCTAACAAATTTTAATTAACATAATATATTTTTTAGATAACTTTTATTATCTCCTTTAGTTTGGGAAGAAACCCTAAAAGAAAATAGAAGAGGAAGGGGAGAGAAAGGAAAAATATTTGGGCTCTTCAACCATTTGGTTGAAGATTACTATTAGGCAAAAAGTGTAGGGAAAAGCACACAAAAATCTTGCTGTCATGCTAATGATGAAATAGATGGAGCAAATACATACAAAAGTAAACTTGACCAAACTTTAGAGATGATGCATAGTTACCTATAATAAACATTTTAGAAGTAATTCTAACAAATTTTAATTAACATAATATTTTTTAGATAATTTCTATTATCTCCTTTAGTTTGGGAAGAAACACTAAAAGAAAATAGAAGAGGAAGGGGAGGGAAATAAAAAATATTTGGGCTCTTCAACTATTTGGTTGAAAATTACTATTAGACAAAAAAGTGTGGGGAAAAGCACACAAAGATCTTGCTGTCATGCTAATGATGAAATAGATGGAGCAAGCACAATTCATACTCAAGAGCAGGAAAACTTTCTTGGGAATGCCCAGGCACATGCCCTTCTGCAAAAGTGTTTATTTGTTGTTACTCAGGTAGAGACATGTTTTCTGAATACTTCACAAAAAAGTAAAGAGGCTTTAAAATAACTAAATAAGTTCTAGTATAGGTGATTATTTTCATTTTGTCTATCGGCTAGTCTGGGGGTCAGCAAATTTTTTTCTGTAAACAGCCAGATAGTAAATATGGAGGGTTTTGCAGTTACTACACAGTTTCTGATACAACTTAATTCTGCAACTACTCAATTCTATTATTGTAGACAGAAAGCAGTGGTAGACATTATGTAAATAAATGGGCATGCCATGTCCCAATACAACTGTATTTACATAAACAGGAAGTAGAACCAGTTTAGCCTGAGAGCTGTAATTTGCCTACTCTTTACTTGACTATAGATATATGACTTTTAATATAACACACATAATATAGCTGAATAGGTAGAAAAGAGCTACTGAAGGTAACTAGGCATTCATGAAAATTGCTACCTATAAAAACATTTTCATGGGCCATTGCTAAACTTAGCCCCAGTCCTAACCAGCCTCAGCTGGTTTGACAGTTTTGACTGTAAAGGCTGCTTTATTGTGATTTTTTAGCTTTATCCTTGAATTTTTCTGCTTAGATACTATTAGCTACTGTATCCGAGTTTCTGCTCCTCAAGTCATGTCCCTGGAAGAGCAGTCCATCCCAACTCATCTCTATTAATTTACATGAATATTCTGTGCGACCATGAAATTTAAGTCACACAACTTTATCATCTTACAAAAATTCATTTACTTGTTAACTATATGCAACTACATTAATTACTGAAAACAGACCCCTGGTAGGCAGTTCAGTGTGTGTGCACAGAGAGATACTCTGTTCTGGCATTTGTTCTTTCTCTTTTCTCCAATCCCTAATCTAGTGATCTGCCTACTGAGAAAATAAAATCTTTATGTTTCCTAGTTAAACCCCAAATTACATTTGGTGACTCTTCCTGATTGTGCCCTTGAAAATTTCTAGAACAAAACTACAGTTTGCTCAGACAGATCTTTAAACTGTTATTTCTTTAAAATTTCTCTATATTTCCAAGGACTCCATTTCTCTACAATTACCGAAGTCTTCAATTCACCTTCTTCTGCTCACTTCCAATCCTAAACACCCCCAGTACATCTGGTGACATGACCCTTGTATTCATCTCTAATCATGTTTAACACTCCTAGTTTCCTCAAATAAATATAAATATTAACATGTCCTAAGATATCCTAAACCCAATTACACCAGTCGATCTAGATCAGCCATTTTCAACCTGTGTGCCGCAGAATTTTTAAAACATGTGATACCTGACTAGTCAGTCATGGGCATTGACCTCTTTTCCCTTTCAGTGGTTCTCAACCTTCTGGCCCTTTAAATACAGTTCCTCATGTTGTGACCCAACCATAAAATTATTTTCGTTGCTACTTCATAACTGTAATGTTGCTACTGTTATGAATTGTAGTGTAAATATCTGATATGCAGGATGGTCTTAGGCGACCCCTGTGAAAGGGTCGTTCGACCGCCAAAGGGGTCGCGACCCACAGGTTGAGAACCGCTGCAGATTATCAAATTAAAAAATGATAATAGCCAAAACAACAATGGCTGCTGATGTGAATACCCTGTCTCTCTTTTTTAAAATATATTTTTATTGATTTCAGAGAGGAAGGGAGAGGTAGAGAGATAGAAACATAAATGATGAGAGAGAATCATTGCATGCCCCCTACTGGGGACTAAGCCCACAACCCAGGCATTAAACAGTGACCTCCGGCCTCAAAGGTCAATGCTCAATCACTGAGCCACTCTGGTCAGGCATGAATGCCCTGTCTTGAACCATAAATAGATAGGTCATATAATAGAGTTGCATCTTATTGGTCATGTTGCATAATAAGGTTGTGTCTGAGTGGTTAATTCTTTGGACCAGAAATTCTTATATACAAGTATAGGCAACTGCTTTTTTAAAAAAGTCACCTTAGAGCAAAAAAGGCTAAGTAATTACTATTATTTTCTCATAAATTAATCAAAATTATACCTGTTTTTGGTCACATATGCAAAAAGTATATTTTTTGATATGCTGCAGAATTTTAGTAATACTTTATATGTGCCATGAGATGAAAAAGGTTGAAAATTGCTGATCTAGACTGTGATTTTTTTCCTAATCCACTACAGATTGGAATGGAGAAAAGAGGGATTTTTTTTTAACTTTAATAAGTCCTAAGAGTGCTAAGAGAATAGACAAGGAAACAGGAATACCTCTTCTTGGAAACATGTTTCACGTTTTTCTGCTTGGCAGCACATCTTCACCAGCTGAGTAAAATCCACAATAATTGGTTGGAACTGCATCTCTGTTGCATATGGTCTCTGCTTCACAAGGTTGCTGAGGAGCCTGAATCAGAAATGAGTTGTAAAAAACGAAAGCATCCCTGATTTCTACACGAATAAACTCAAAATAGAGTAAAGGTTTAGAAAAAAAAGTCTTAGAAAAAAACATAGGCAGTAAAATCTCTGACATCTCTCTTAGCAATATTATTTCTGACATCTCCTCAGGCAAGGGGAAAGTAAATAAATAAATAAATAAATAAGATGATAACGAACTGAAAAGTTTTTGCACAACAAAGGAAAGCATAAAAGAAAGAAAAGATAATCTACTAATTGGAAGAAAACATTTTCTAATGACACATCCAATAAGGGTGTTAATAATCCAAAATTTAGAAAACTCAGACAACTCAACACCAAAATAACAAACAATACAATTAAAAAGTGGACTTGACATTTTCCTAAAAAGGACATACAGATGAATAGATATATGAAAAGATGCTCAACATCACTAATCATCAGAGACATGCAAATTAAAATCGCAATGGGATATCACCTCACACTGGTCAGAATGACTATCATCAGTAAATCAACAAACAAGTATTGGTGAGAATGTAGAGAAAAGGGAACCCTGATACTCTTTTGGTGGGAATTCAAATTGGTGCAGCCACTGTGGAAAATAGTATGGAGTTTTTCCTCAAAAAAATAAAAAAATGGAACTGCCTTATGACCCAGCAATTCCATTTCTGGGTATATTTCCAAAGAAATCCAAGCCACTAATTTGAAAAAATATATGTTCATTGCAGCATTATTTACAACAGTCAAGCTAGGAAGAAACCCACATGCCCATCATTAGACTCGATAAAAAACAGTGATACATATATACAAGGAATATTAGTCATAAAAAAGAATGAAATCTTACCACTTGTGACAGCATGGATTGACCTGGAGGGTATTATGTTAAGTGAAATAAGACAGAGAAAGGCAAATACCATATGATTTTATTTCTATGCGGAATCTAAAGAACAAAACAAACAAATAAAATTGAAACACTCATAGACACAGAGAGCAGACTTGTGGTTGCCAGAGGGGAGAGTTTTGGGAGACTAAGTGAAAGACGTGAAGGGATTAAGAAGTACAAATTGTTAGCTGCAAACTAGCCATGGGGATGTAAAGTACAGCATAGGGAATATAGTCAATAATATTATAATAACTATGTATGGTGCCAGGTGGGTACTGGAAATATTGGGGGGAACACTTTGTAAATTAAATTATTATCTAACCACTATACCATACATCTGAAAGAAAGAAATGATACAAGCTTTTAAACTAAAGAATTATCATAAGTATAATTTTATAGACTAATAAAGGAATCTATGTACTATGGGAAAAATAAAATAAAATAAAGTCACAAGCCAAACATTCAAGAACTCAAATTTTCTATGGGCACTAAATAATTAAAATGCCTTATTGTCTTTAAAAAAGAAGAAGAAGAAGGCAGAGGACTGGGAACAAGACTCAGAGCAGGGGTATCAGGATGTCATGCTAGCTCTCTTCAGCATTACAGATATAAGGCCGCCATTTCTATAGCTGGGACTCTGTGCCACATGGAAGCTAGACCCCACAAACAACTATGTCACATACTTGTCATAAACTTGCAGTTGACTTACCTCTCCTGCCCTTTTCAACCCTTCCCCACTATGATCGATTTCTCTCAATCCAACAGCTTTTATTTAAAAATATTTCCTTTAATCCTTTCTATTCTTTTAGTTTAAAAATGTTTAATTTACCTTTTTATATATTACTAGAGGCCCGGTACTTGAAAATCGCTCAGTCCAGCCTGCGCCCTCTCACAGTCTGGGAGCCCTCACTCCTTACCGCCCGCCTGCTCGTTGCTTCTTACTGCTTGGATCACTGCTCCTTAGCATTGCCTCAAAGGCAGGAGAGGCTCCTGCCACCTCGCCAGCCATGAGCCCAGCTTCTGGCTGAGCAGCGCTCCCCCTGTGGGAGCGCACTGACCATCAGGGGACAGCTCCTGCATTGCAGTCTGCCCCCTGGTGGTCAGTGCTCGTCATAGCAACCGGTCATTTAGGATTTTATTATATAGGATATTTTATTTTTAATTTTCAATGCCATCAACTTCTTTTCAGTTTTTCATTTCTAGTGTATTAATTATTTATTTTCACCAAATTTATGCACCATTTGATATACTGTCTTTATACACTGTCTTAAATCTTCACATTTCAACTCAATAAAGTCACAAGCCAAACATTTCATAATTGGACTTGAAATTCTTTTTCACCTTGACATTTTCCTAAAAATGTTTTATTTTCTCAATCTTAGTCCTAGATTTCAACTTCTACTTTCCCTTTATTATCCTGCTGAAGATTTTCTTTTCCCTCCATGAGCCCCTTCCCTTGTTTTTTGTTTGTTCGTTCGTTTGTTGTAGTGTGTGTGTGTGTGTGTGTGTGTGTGTGTGTGTGTGTCTGTGTGTATTTATGCTTTGATGACCAGCCAGAATTATATAAGAATGAAACCATGGAGAGAGCCCTTGACACTATACTGGGAAGTGGGAGGGATTTTTCCAGCCTGGGCTTTGACTCCCAATGTGGATCTACCCAGGATGGTTCAGAAATGCCCATAATAACTGTCTCTATGTTAATTGTACAGAGAACACAATGAATTCCCTGGAATAAGGATGTTTCCTAATACTTCACACTTCTTATCTAGCCCTTATATGAAGAGTTCCATGTTTTACACATAATAACCAGTATTATAACCCTTTGGTTAGGGCACACTCACAGCTAGATGTTGGCAGGTAAGCACATATTCTTTGACCCAGCCTGCTTGGGTGCAAATTCCAGCTCAGCAACCTAGTTACCTTTGCAGGACCTCCTATCAGGTCTTACTTTTACAGCTTTAGTTTCCTCATAATTATAATGAAGTCACAACATTACATAGCTCATACATTTTGTGTTAAGAATTTAGTGAGATGACATACATAAAGTGGTGCCTTTCTATGCCCAGAGAACTTCCTCAAGAGAAAGCAAAGCCTGCACTCTAGAACTAAAACAGACTTCTTTCTCCTCATATTTCCACATCAAGCTTGGGCTAAAGAAAGAATGGTTAACTCAATGTTACAATGTACTTTGGGTGCTTGTTGGAAAGTTTGAAAGTGTAGTTTGTGATCAGGTCACCTTGGGAAATGAAGAAAGGACTTCAAAGGTCAGCTGGCTACTGAACTGCAAGTACTGTGATAAAACAGAACACGTGACAACCTTGTGCTTGCTGATCATGAGAAGGTGTTCATTCCCAAAGCAACATAGCCTCACTTTGCAAGTTGATATTGTTGGACTAATAATATTTAGATATTGTACAAGCAAGACTTAGAGTAAATAACTGAATTGTAAATAAACTACCACTTCGAATGCTCTTGGGGGAGAGAGAGCAAGGAGGACCAGGGGCATGTGAGAAGGGCAGGAAGTATGGTGGGCACTGTATGGGAACTGCCCCACTGTCAGGGTTTGGAGGACTTTCAATGCATCCTGCTGACTCCGAGAAACCAGAATTTCACCCTTTGGCTTTTCCTAGAAGAGTCACCTTTTGTTGATGCCAAATGGGCTTTCAATATCACATCCATCCGCAGCAGAATTCATTCTAAGGGAGAATGCCTGGACCATGGGGTATCTTGGCTCTAGGCTTAAGTGTGGGGTGGGGTAAAGAGATGGATGATTGATGCCACTAAGATGTTTCTTTGTCTGCAGCAGCAAATAGCCCCTTTTCTAAGACCTGATCATAAGTGTTCCATTCCATCGATCCATGTGTATGGGATAGGGAGAACTTGGGGAAACGTCAGTCACTTGTGAGCTCTTAATCACCTATGCTTTCAGTAGCCAGGGGCAAGAGCAGCTGCCCTAGGTTTGTGTGTGCTGCATGTGCTATTTCTAAGGCTAAGCTGGTCATGCCTCAGCCACCTCAGTCACAGTCAGAAGTCTAAGTAAGTCTCCCAGATTATCTGTCATCATACTGATGCTTCTACATCCTTACTCTGACCCATCTCCTACTCTTATGGCCCTCTCTAACTCATCCTCTGTCTCTTTTGTAACTTTAGGCTTTCTCATTTAAAAGCCTCTCTATATCCACAGCCTTTTTTCTCAACTTCTCTTTATTGCTCTATGGGAAAACATGGCTCACCAGAAGAAACAGCTTTCCTAAGCCTCTAAAAAGAAGGCTATTTTTACTTGAACTCCACTTTCTTACCACCTAGTTTTCTTTTACTACTTCCAACACATCCTTCTTACAATGTCTTCTAAAAGCCATAGTTTCTTCTAAGTATATGTCATCAATTTATAATATCCCCCTCCCTATCTATTCCTGTCACACATAAGAAGCTTAGTCATGCCACCTAATTTTGATGGCCTCAGACCCGATAAATTGCCTCACTTTCCATCATATCTTGACATTCATCATTGTCTGTAATTTCAACAACTACATTAATAATTCACATGAGACTGATTTAAAAAATGGACCCAATTGTCTATATTTCTCTGTATCCATGCCCTTTACAACTCTGCTTATCAAGAAGTGAAGTCTATTTCTATATCCTTTTAATTTGGTCCTACAGAATCTTAGTAGATTCTATGGCCCAGATGATGATAAGTTAGAACAAGCTAAATAGATTAGTGCGGGACTTCTCCAACTTCCATTGTTAATGGAAAGTAAACATTTCTGAGAAGAGCAAGGATCAAACTTATTTGATCATGGAACCCTATTTTTATGTACTTCTATGTCAATATTTTCTGATTAATAGACTTCAATCTCATTTTCTGATCAAGTTTGGGCAGCACCCATGATAGCCACAATTGCAGAATTACATAATATTCTCAATTCTACTTGATCTCCTAACATAATATTTAGCAGCTCTGTTCATTATGTAGCACTTAATATCTGCACCTGCTTTATGGTTCTCTATACCTGCTCCTTTGTTGGCAGTAATGAACAAATTCAACAAAAATTCTTACTTTTGCTTTTCAATTTGGATTTCCTCCTCTTGAGCTTTGCACAAGTCCTCTTTAAGGCTGATTATTTGGTCACAGGATAAAAGTGGAGAAATATACGTTCCATCAATGTGCAGATCATCAAAGCATAGCTTTCTGAAGGCATAGGAATCATCACAACAGTGACCCACACCAGCATTGATAGGCTGTGTCTCATGTCTTCTGCATAAAGCTCCAAGAATTAGCTTAGCCTTTCCCAGAAGAGAAGTAAAATAAGAGCGATTAGGTTTGCGGTTGTTATTTTCTTACCCACAGAAAACAAGGTTATATTTAAGTATTCTCACACTCTAGCACCTTGATTTCACTGTTTGGGGGAAAGGAAGAGTCAGGTGCAGCCTAGTTCTGAGACTTGGCTTCCCTCGTCCTATCATCCTCAAGTTGAGTTCACCCTATGAATCTCTATATATCTGGCTGCTCATCTCTGTCTTTTATTATATCCTTTGATCAACTGATAAACATAAGGGACAGAATTATTAGGCTCTATGGATAGGTCATAGATGTATCCTGACATGAGATTGCTTGCTGAGGGTTAGAGATTAGAACTTCAAGAACAGGTAAACATGAAGTCATGGATGTGCTTACCACGTCCTCCATGCAGACAAACTGCTGTTCATCACTCAGAGGGCAACATTTGGTGGCGGCAGCTGCCATGTTCTTTGTGAACATAACCAACTCTTGAGCAGATAGTTGTGGGGCTTTCTTAGTATAATGGACCAGGAGCCTGAAAGAATAAGTTCCTCTTACAATGACTGTGCGCCTAGAATGACGAATTCTACAGAGTTTTCCTCGATATCTGATATTGTCTCTGATTGAAGTTGAACATGGCATTAAACTGGGTTTAATTCTATCCTTTCAGTCCTTGTTCCAATAGCCCAGTGGCTTATTCAATATACCTGGCATTCTCTTCCAACCTCACACACTGTAATGTTAACCATGTCGCCTAGAGAAGGGTTCTTCAGAGAAACACTGCCACTTTGGGAGTTTTCTCTCTTGCTTTCATGTGACCTTATTTATGTGGAAGATTAGTACTATGCCCCTAATTACACCGGTATTCAGTAAAATCCCATGTTTCTGTTTCTGTTTACTGGGAAGATTTAGCTTTATAGATTTTTTTCCTCTCAATAGGTAACATTTGGAAAAATATCAATGTCTTTCATGCACAGTGTGGAGACATGTGAATATCCATAACAGTTTTCAACTTGTTTCTGTTAAAACTGTATCTTTAGGAATATAATTTGAATAACTTGGTCTTGTCAGACTCTGAAGACTTCAGTAATTATTGTCTTCAGGGAAAAATAACCTACAAAAATTTTGCTCCACACTAATCTATCTTTTTTTACTTATCAAGGATAACTATGATAGCTAATTTGGATTGCTGCAAAATCAGATGTGAACAGGTTCCAAAATAAGTATATACATAGACCATTCAAGCTGTTATTGGTTTTCTACAATGTGAAAGAGTAGGTACTACAGCAATGATCAGGAAACAATCACTAGGGATCACACTCTAGTCAGGAGAGAGACAAATACACTTGGCGGAGTGAGAGGAGTACAGAGTGCTGGAGGTGCGCATAGAATGTAAGTGCACAGGGAAATTGGACAGGCCTCCTGGAGGAAATGACATGTGAGCTGAGATCTGACAATAACTAAAAATGAGCTGGGTTGAGGGGAATGAAAGTGAAAGGAGAACATTTTGGAAGTCATTGAATCTGATTTTTTCCCCTTGATTGGGAGGTAGCTGTAGAAAGGAGAGGAAAGATAGGTTAGTAACAGAATTAGATTTACAATGTTTTTAACATAATCATGGTTGTTGTATAAAGAATGGATTGGAGGTGGGCACTAGGCAATGTGAGTGAAGAAAAAATCTGAAGGCCATTCCAGTCATTTATGTGAGAGATGGTGGTAGCCTGAATTAGGAGAGTGGTGGTGGGAATTGAGAGATATAAAGAGAGATTTTAAAGAGAAAGACTCTACAGACTTGGATTCGAGGAGAACAAACAAAATCAGAGACAATTCTTGCATTTATATTATAATGGAGTTGGAGGACGGATTTAGCTATAACATCCAATAAAACAGTCAACCTAATCCAGTGTTTCTCAAATTGTGACTCCTGGATCAGCTGTATCAGCACTCCTGGGAACTTGGTAGAAGCCCAAACTTCCAGGTCCCATCTCAGACTTAGGAATCAGAAACTCTTGGGGTGGGGCTGTATTTAACAAGTCCTCTAGGTAATTCTAAAGTTTGAACCAGAGATCTAATCCTTAAAAGTAGACATTAGCAGTTGAACACAACATAAAAGAAAAGTAATGAGCCACATATTCTCTCTGAAACAAGACCAATTTTTTCTGAATCCATTATTCTGGACATTTAATTTAAGATCAATAATACTATGAGACACTATGTCGAACTGAACTTTGCCTCAATAATCCTTTTCTAAATAGACTATTGCAGTGTGATTCTAAAGACTCCTAAAAATTGGCTTTTGCTTTTTGATGTATTAATCTTTGAAATACAATGGGATTTACCAGTCTCTCTGCACATAAGAAGTTGTGTGTGTTCCCTATGGCAATTAACTAAGGTATCCATTCATCTGTACTCTCAGTGGTGACAATACTAAATTTACCATATGGACTTGATTTGAAATGGACACAGGGATCCTACATTAGATCTCTGTTGTAGCTTTAACTCAAAATTGCATGCAAAGCCCTAAGCTAGATGCCCAGATGTGTGGGAGGGAGCCCCTGTGAGATTGCAGAAAGGCAGCCAGGGCCTGCTTGGCTCCTTAACCTCTGGACATTGACTGAAATCTGGAATCTGGCCTGGAAAACAGAGGAAACGTTATATGGCATCTATCTTATCAAGACAAAGATAGCTAGGTTATTTCTGAACTGATGTTTTCCTTAGCCTCTGAGATTTTAAGGTTGGCTATAGACTCTTTGAAACTCTCAGCATCAGGAGTTAGCAAAAGCTCACTAAACAAGTATAAATCTGGACAATATCTTACAAGCATACCTGTCTTGGAAGTTACTATATCCTAATTTCTCACGTAAATCACAATGATTTTTAACGTGCTCGTGACTTTCATGAACCACTCGTTGGAACATCTCTTTCTGAAAAATAAAGATAATCAGTGTTTATCTATCATTGTAACAATATATCTCAGGTAAGATTGCAAAACCATCTTCTATAAGAATTTAATGTAGCTGTTTTCCTAAACCCAGGGCTTTATTTATTTACTGAGTTAACAAATCTTGAAAAACATGTTTTGCTAAAACAGGAATGGCCATGTACTTTGTGGGAAAAAAGTGGGACAGTGAAATTAATATTCAATTTTCCATGATAAAAACTCATTGTGATTAAATAGCATGTTTTACAAGTATAAGGCAAATCATTCATCAAGCCAAAAAGAGATCATTAATGGTAGTTTATAGATCTAAGTTTAATTGGTCAGTGTGTGTGTGTGTGTGTTTACTGGTTATTTTTAATAATACTGTCTTTTTACATAAACAGCAAATATAGAGAAAAAGATATAGAGATAAAGAAATATGGACATGTATTAAGAAGTGGTGGTGTAATAAAAATATGCAGCCTTGAAATATATTAAAATACTGCAGAAATCCACATTAAATCAATCAAAGGGAATTCTCAGCGATTACTGTAAATTCAGTTTTTGACCACACAAATTAATTCCGGTGGGAAGATACACGTGACCTTGCAGGCTGAATACTTTGGTAGGAGCACCAAACCAAGTCCCCCTGATCCGGATAGGTAATGTTTGTTGTAGGGAAAATGTTGCCAGACATGTAAACTGTTTGCCTGGATTTAAGCCTCAGCCCTGTCCTTACTGCCTGTATGGCATTGGGCAAGTCATTTGAACCTTCTGAAATTCAATGCTCTCATCTATAAAATGTTGTTAGCAATTCTGGCATTACCTGATACCAAGCTTTTATGAGGACCAAATAGAACACTGGGTATAAATTTGCTGTGTTAACTCTAAACATCCATGTTTCCTTAGGTGTTATTACCATAATGATTATTGTGGAGGTCTGCTGGTGATGCCACCAGAGGGTGCTAACCTATAGGAGACTAAATCACTTTCATTTATCCTTCTCTTTGTGAACAGGAGGATGCTAAGTGTACCTGCTCATGCCCAGACAGGTCAAGAGATTCCCTTCACCCTCCACTCTCACCCCCACCCCACACTCTATAAATATGTAAGCCATTGGTTAGAACAAAAGCCTGTTTCCTGTTTCCTGATAACCCCCCCAAAAACAATCGAACAATCAGATTTGTAAGGCCACCTGTATTTTTCATGTCAAATGCATAACAGGAGCTGCTGCCTATGAACAATATGATTTCTGGCCAGAAATAGGAACAGTTTCCAGGCCTGCTTGATAGAAATAGTCGACCTTCCCAACAGACTGTGCTGTCATGCTACCTGCTATGGTGCCAGACATTCACTTTAAAGAGGAGATTGCGTAGCGAAGCTTCCAGGACGTACAGAATCTATAAGACAGTGACTTGCACAGAGAGTCACTGTGGTATGATGATGTGGCCTTTGGTTTAGATGACAGTGATAGTCCATGTGTAGTGAAATTAGCCAGAACATGTATAATCGTCTTACGAAAGTATGGCACTACTAACAGAACTGTATTTTTTCCTGTGCTTGTAATCACTTATGAGTAACAGGTTGAACAATAAAAAGGCATTTACCCCATGGCTATAGCATTCCAGAGGATTTTCTAATTTACAGCATTTTTCCAATAACTTTTGATACACTGAATCCACTCTTAAAATCACTGGAACTGCCAACTCTGGATGTCTTCTTGAATATTCATAAAGAAACCTGTATCCATATGAAACATATTTGAAAGTAAACAGTAAAATTCAAAGGCTATGAGTTTTCTCTCTAACGCCATTTATAATTCTGAAATTTATTCAATATTTAACTGACCTTAAGACATTTAGAAACCTTAGGAGGCTGGCAGGTAATTTTATTGACTACATTT
Organism: Myotis brandtii; assembly: GCF_000412655.1. Lineage (NCBI taxonomy): Eukaryota > Metazoa > Chordata > Mammalia > Chiroptera > Vespertilionidae > Myotis > Myotis brandtii. Next base: position 798,844 of record NW_005367314.1, read on the forward strand.
TGAGGTAAGGAAACCAAATCAATAAAATATATGATGTTTTTTAAGTCACACAGTAGCCAAGCCGGGATGGCTCAGTAGTTGACTGTCAACCCATGAACCAAGAGGTCACTGGTTCAATTCCCAGTCAGGGCACATGCCCGGGTTGCAGGCTCAATTGCAGTAGGGGGTTGCAGTAGGGGGTGTGCAGGAGACAGCCAATAGGTGTTTCTCTCTCATCAATGTTTCTATCTCTATATCCATCTCCCTTCCTCTCTCTCTAAAATCAATAAAGACAATAATAAATAACTACTTTTTCAAATAAAGTCACACACTAATGAGTGGCAGATCCAGAACTTAAACCTCAAATACTTTAATTAGCTGATAGTTCTTGGCTCAGAATCTCTAGTTACTTTCATTAGAAATTAATTTTAAGTACTTGGGTGAGAACACATTTTTCTCAATGATTGTTGAGGCTAGATTTTATAAGTATTACAATTCTTTTGAAAGAAGTGCTGGCTGGCTAAGTATTAAATCACCATTTTTCCTTCTTTTCCATATAAACTTTCAAACATAAGTAGTTCATGCATAATCTACCCATTCTTCTGGGTTACAAGGAAGGAAATTTGGAGTCTAGGATCTATACAAAGGAATCATAGAATTGCAGGAGGTATCTTAGAATTCATCTTATCCAACCACCTCAGTTTACTGTTGGAACACAAGAGTCTGGAGAAATTTCGTGGCTTGACCTACATGCCAAATGGCAAAGCTGGACTGGAAATCAAGTCTCCCAACTCATAGTCTAATGTGAAAACCACTAAAAAGCTAGGCCTAACAACTTCTTCAGTACCAGATGCAAGTTTAGGAATAAGTAGGTTCAGGAAGAGACACTTACTTTTTAAGCCAAAATCCAATATAAATTTTGAAATATAGCTATGGACTTTCTACAAATCCAAATAATATTTCACAAAGTGATCTTGGAAATATTTTAACCATACAATAATATTGAAGTCAGTTTGTCTTATGCACAAATTAATATGCACTTCTGAATGGATACCAGAGATATTAATACTCCATCCATATCTCTAATCTTTAAATGCCACACTATGGTTTTGGGTGTAAGTATTAATTAAAATAGAAGAGCTTCCCGAGTTGGTTTGTCTAAGTGGATAGAGTATTGGCCCGAGGACTGAAGGGTCCCTGATTCAAATCCAATCAAAGGCATATGCTCATGTTGTGGGCTCGATCCCCAGTAGGAGGTAGCCAATCCATGATTCTCTCTCATCATTGATGTTTCTATCTCTCTCTCCCTCTCCCTTCCTCTCTGAAATCAATAAGAAATATATTTTTAAAATAATAATTAAAATAAAATAGAAGAGCTGACCAGGTATATCATTCTGAAGCTCTTACTTAGAGGACTCTAAGTCCATTAGAGCAAACATTTGACCTCCACTGCATTTTTTAAAAAGTTCCTGTATTAGTTGTCAACATTTAAAAATTAAGAAACTCCAAGAATCTCTCAAAATGCAGTAGACCTAACCACCCAAAGCCTGCATTCCAATATGGTAACATGTGGCTGGAGTTATGTAGTAGCTGCCAACTTTGGACTCCACAAAACATCTCCTGCTGGTCACAGTTCCCATTTAGTTGCTCATTCACATCATTGGCTAACCGCTGTCATCATTTAAGTTTACAACTTTATATACTATTTTAAATAATCTATAAATATAATATTCCATCATTAATATTTTATAAAAAATCTGTATTACTCTTGTAGAAAATCATCCTGCTTGTCAGTGAATTGTTTGCATACAAATCCATCTTCCGTAAACCTGCTGAGTGGCAGGGATGAGAGATGAGGCTTATTGTCATTTTCAGAGTTGATAATGCATTCCCCTCTGAATGGCACTGGCAGTGCACAGCATGGAGTGATCTTGCTGGATAGGAGAGCCTGTTTAGAGCAGGTATAGTTCATAAGCTGGCTCTAAAACAGAAAAGGGAGCAGTTGTTTTTGATGACTTCATTCTAACTTATTAATTAATTAATTAATCTATTTATTGTTATTAATAGGACACAAGATAAAAACTTCTCATCTTATATTGCTTTATCCTTGGCAAACTGAAAGACCAAAAAAGTCATTTGTAGTGACTCATTCTAATTAGAAAAGCTTCTCTATTTGATCTTGCTCAAGTGTCACAATCTCTTTTAAATAGACCACAGTATTGTTTCCATGTTTAGGTCAACAAAATACAAATGAAGAGTTTTATTGTCTTGCTATTGTTACTATTGTTGTAAGATCTCAATTTAGGAGACATTTGTCTCTGTCATTTACTATATATCCTATATAATAAAAGGCTAATATGCAAATTGACCAAATGGCAGAAAGACTGGTCGCTATGATGCGCTCTGACCACCAGGGGGCAGACGCTCAATGCAGGAGCTGCCACCTAGTGGTCAGTGTGCTCCCACAGCTGGGCTCATGGCTGGTAAGTGCAGTGGTGGTGGCAGGAGCCTCTCCCACCTCCACGGCAACACTAAGGATGTCCGACTGACGACTTAGGCCCACTCCCCACGAGGAGTGGGCCTAAGTCGTCAGTTGGACATTCCCCAAGGGCTTCCGGACTATGAGAGGGCACAAGCTAGGCTGAGGGCCCCCCCTCCCCAGAGTGCATGATTTTCATGCACCGGGTCTCTAGTATTACAATAATATTACTATTACGTATACTTACATACATTTACCTATCCATACATATGTGCACACAAATAATGGTGTGTGTGCATGAATAAGCTAGTCTCTACACTTAAGCAACTCACAATCTAGTTGGAGGGTCAAACAATTAAACAATAATAATGCATTATAACAGAAATTGTAAAAAAAAAAGGTATATATATGACACTTTGGAAGAAAAAAGCAATTTGTAGTGTGAAGATCTTGAATAATTTGAATCTTAAAGGACATATAGAAGTTAGCTGGAAACAAAATAAGAGGAAAAGCATTCTAGAATTGTTCATCTTTATATGTAAAGAATCTTAGAGGTAAGAGAAAACTGTCACACCAGTTTCTATCTTCATCCCTGCTCATTTCACAGACAAGTTCTTTCAAACCTTCACAGAAAGGTAAGTCTCAATACTATTTAATTTATGTCAAAAAATTCAAAAGGAAAAAAAAATTCTAATTCATTATTTAGAAGTTAACATAACTAAATACCAAAATCTGATAAATAATAATTACTTTTACAGATTCATTATATACCACTATCACCTTTATTTAAGCAATACAAGGTTTTTAAATTAACTAATTGGGGTGATATTGGTTAATAACATTATATAAATTTCAAGTGTACAATTCTATGATACATCATTGCATTGTATGCTCATCACCCAAAGTCTACCACCATATAGTTGACCCCCTTTAACCTTTTCATCCTCCCCCAATCTTCTTCCCCTATGTTAAGAATTATAAGTATTTTAAAGGCCAGAGTGAGTTTTGAGAAGACACAGGATCCTACCCTGCCAAATACACATGCTACTGCATTTCCTTCACAACAGGTCTGATGAAGATTTTTAATATCAGCTGCCAGTTTGGCAATTTCAGAAAAGTTAGCTTTAGGTTGTTTTTTAGTCAACAGAACCAATTCCCTGAAAAAAAAAAAGATACATTTTAAACAACATTGTGAATTTGATTATTTCTAAAGTTAGTTCTAATTCACTGAGTAACAAAAGGATAGAAACACATTGTAAATGTAGGGTGAAGAGAATATTTTAAATGCTTTCTGTTTCTTCAATGATGGCACCCAGAGTCATACAATATCTAAGTCACAAAACAAATATGATTCAACTGATAATCATGGATAATATAGTCATTTTAATCATTTAAATTATTGCTTAAAGAGTTGAGCTGCTTCAAGAAGTGATTTGGATATTTATCTGACCTGTTTTGCAAATAAAAGTCTTCATCACAAAGACAATAATTACAGGAGGCTTGGGTGTCCCTTGCCTCTCTCTGTTGCCAACTGAGCAATATCCCTATTTTAATAACTTAAATTATTGCTTAAAGAGTTGAGCTGCTTAGAGAAGTGATTTGGATATTTATCTGACCTGATTTTCCAAGTAAAAGTCTTCATCACAAAGACAGTAATTACAGGAGGCTTGGGTCTCCCTTGCCTCTCTCTGTTGCCAACTGAGCAATATCCCTAAAATTTCTCTGGAAATAGGGAAAATGGGCCTGCCTTGGAAGGAGAACTGAGCTTCTGGGCAGCCCAATGTTGTCCTAAATTGGAGAAGAAGGTAATATAAGGCAGATGAATGTCTTTAGGGGTCAACTTGGACAGAAACACAATCTAGGCCAGAAAAGAGGCATATTGGATAACATCAAATTCTTCTCCCGCCTCATCCTCCTCCATTCCCACCCCAAGAAACACCACTGACTTCCTCTGTTCTGTGTAACATTGAAGCCAATGTTTTCCTAACTTCCCAGAAAAAATACCTTTTGTCCTCCAGCCTTTACCATGCAGAATAATTAAGTACCTGCTTCTGTATGTATGGAATCAGTTGTGCACTGAGGAAGAGACTAAGGGTGAGCAGATGGAAAAAACTGAAGCAGGAGATAATGGGCAGAAATGACAACTGTGCCATTTCATGCTCAGCCCTGTGTGCCCTATTGCACAGATATGCAAATTGGTTGAATGGTGGAACAACCAGTCACTATGACGCACACTAACCACCAGGGGGAAGAAGCCGGGCTCATGGCTGACAAGCTCAGGGACAGTGGCGGGAGCCTCTCCCGCCTCCACAGCAGCACTAAGGATGTCCAACTGCCAGCTTAGGCCAGTTCTTCGTGTGTTTTTTTTGTTTTGTTTTTTTTTTGGTAGAGCAACTCTAGGTTTATTATTTGCAGATGAATGCAAGTCTAACTGATACACAGGTACTCCCTTCCTCCACTCCATAGCCCCCTTTACAGAGAGAAGCCAGAGCTTTGTAAGTCAAAGGCTAGGACATATTGGTCACCATGGAAAAGCTAAGATGTTTTTATTTTTTTAAAGTAGGCTAATTGGAGAATGGAGATGAATTATTCAAGAAGGGAGGAACTCAATCTGGGAAAAGAAAGACTGGGAAGGATGGGAAACTATTAGATTCCACAAATGGTAGGGACTTGAGTGGCTCCTGTGTTTCTTGTGTCACCAAGTGCACAGCACTGAAAGCAGAGGTAGGTTGGTTCTTTGTAGCTGAGTCTGGTCAGTAGAGAAGATCACTGTAAAGGGTGTTTCTCACCCTGCCCAATGCAGCAATTCTTGGAGACCACTTTATGTATGTTAGAGTTTTCATTTCTTTTTGTAGATCCAAGTACAGTATCTTTCCAGTTCTCAAAATCCATCTTTTCAGGTTTGTCTCCCGGGACCACTCCAGATATGAATTCCATAGTAGTCAGAATCACTCCTGCCTCAGCAGCTATTGAGCCTGCTGTGGTCCCATCTGCCACCATCTTCTCCACCACCGCCTCTTTTTTTTTTTTTTTTTTTACGGTTCCCAACGGGAGTTTATTTTGTGCTTATCCCAGCGGCGGCTGTTTGCCTAGTATGGCACTGGCTACGTGGGCTCTACTGCCGTGTGCAGACTTGGCACAGGGCTAGGTTGGGCACTACAGGGTGTTGACTCCTACCAGGTAGAGGAATGTAGACCAGGAGTGGAAGAGACGGAGGGAGAGGGGTGGCCTGCGAGGAGTGAGGCCAGAGAAGGCCGGTGCGGTGGGGGATGTGAGGATGCGGGGGAGGGGGTTCGCCTTCACTTCGAACAGTGGGAAAATACATTCTTGTTTGGAAGTATATGGAAAAGACCGCTCATATACCAAAGTTTCTAGAAAAGAGGGGGCGACCTTTATAAGAAGAGAGGGAGGGTGCCAGGCTCGTCCGCAGGGCGTTGGGGAGCAGGTCAGTCTCGGCCCACCGTGCACCAGGCAGCTAGTGAGGGGCAGGAGAGACACGTTAAGCAGGGGAGGTTGTTGGGGACCTGTAGGACCATTATGACCGGTTGACCAGTCACTATGATGCACACTGACCACCAGGGGGCAGATGCTCAACACAGGAGCTGCCCCCTGGTGGTCAGTGCACTCCTACAGCCAACCTCCTGTGGCGATCAACTTCCCATGGTCCCTCCCCCTGGCTGGCTGGCCCCGATCGGCCCCAATAGGGACTGGGCAAGAAGGCCACGGTTGGGCCCCCATCACCAGCTAGGCCGAGGGACTCCACCGTGCACGAATTCGTGCACTGGGCCTCTAGTTTATTTATAAGAGAGTTTCTGAATACTTAGTTCATAAGGTTGTGTCTGATCACAGATACAATTTTTGAACAATTGGTTATGTAATTTTTCTGAGGTTGGGAGCCAGAACTACTAGGAACAGACATCTTGGAAGTAGCAACTCTAAATATCACAAAACGAGGTAGAGGAGAAAAGAACTCTTAACCAACTTAAAAAAATTTGCTTATACCTAACATTATAGAGGCATGTTATACATGAAAGAAAAATTTTCATTGCAAGGGTTAAGGTTAAGAAAACTTTGTAACTTAAAATAGTAAGCACCAAGTTACCTTGAGAATACATTTTCATGAAAATTCTCAATCTTCAGAAATACCAGGTAATGAAACATAAGTTTGCATGATCATTAACTTTTTGTTTTTTATTAATATGAAACCAAAAACAATAAAAAAAAAAAGACTGTCCTGCTAGGAATACAGAATTGGCTTCTGAAAGAACTGGTGTTCACTAAGAGAAAGAATGAAGAGGAAGGTAATATATATATATCCTACATAATAAAAGGCTAATATGCAAATTGGTTGAATGGTGGAACAACCAGTCACTATGACGCACACTAACCACCAGGGGGAAGAAGCCGGGCTCATGGCTGACAAGCTCAGGGACAGTGGCGGGAGCCTCTCCCGCCTCCACCGCAGCACTAAGAATGTCCAAGTGCAGGCCGGGCTGAGGGACCCCCCAAGTGCACAAATTTCATGCACTGGGCCTCTAGTTTAATGATAATAGCTATAATTATTGCATATTAGCATATGCCAGAAACTCTTTAGATATATAATTTAATTTCTTGTACAAGGTAGACAATGAAGAGCTCAATAGGAGAAACAGTGTAAAGGAATAGAGAAATAGAAGTTTAGAGGAATATGAGATAACATCTCACTGAAAAGATTAAAAAAGAAAACAGCAAGGAAGAAGCGGCACTGCATTTAGCCTTGAGGAATTCATCAACTTGATTATCAAACTACTACTCATTTCATCACAACCTTTGGAAAATCCATCTGGTGCCTCCTCTAGAAAAAATGGTTATTGTACATTGATATTTAGAACCTTTAATTTGCACACACAAAACATATTTTGTCATGAAATTAATCACATTTACAACTATTTATACATAATTTAATGAAGGACAAAATGCCACATGGTTAAAATTAAGTGTGGCTGACTGTACATTCCAAAGATGACTACAGCAATGTTTTCTATCCTATGTTCATCTTACAGTGAGACATTGACAGTTCTCCCATCAAAAGTTACAAGATTATTATATACTGTCCCCTTCAAACTGTTGAGTTTTCGTGGTGTTTCAACCACAGAGTATGGCAGAAGTAACATCTGAGTCTGGGTCTTGAAAGGGCATATCATTTCTGCTTTACCCACTAGAATACTCATTCTTAAAGACTTTGGCCATGGGAAAGCAGTGGAATTGCCCAAGGCTGCCATGCTGTAAGGAAGCCCAAACAAGTTAAGGCATTGTGGGCAATGAAGAGACGCTATAATAAATCTCACCAAAAATAACCTCACAGGGTGTTCTGATCACAGCTTCCTAACTGGGCCCATTATAGTGGGCTGTCATTTTAGCAAAATGCTTATCTTTGCCCTAATCAAGTCCTGTCCATTGTTTCTGTACATCTATGTTAACATCTTTGAAATGCTTTATAATCTTGTTAACTATCCAATTTATAAAACTACCAAAGTGCCATTTTCCCAACATTTAAGATTTTGGTTCCTGACAGTGTCATCAGTTTGGCTCAAATAAATTCTTTTAAAAATTCTCTATAGGTTTTTGCATTCTTTTGTCAACAGCAGAAAGAATTCTTGGAGAGGCCCTGAGATTGTATGAGAAGAAAGAGATGTTGAAGCACCCCCGCCCCCCGCCCTCCCCCACCTGTGTTTCAGCCCTTCAGAGTTCCAGACCCAAGCATTGTCTGACTATACCCACATGAAAGGCCATGAGACAGAAGCGCCCAGATGAGTCCTTCCTGAATCCCTGCCAGTCAGAAATCAAGAGAATAAAATGATTGTTTTGAGTCACTAAAATTTGGGGTGTTCTGTTACGTAGCAACAGTAACTGAGATATTAAATATTTATTATGGAGTAATATCTATGCTAGATCATGCTCCTCAAATTTATATGACTATACACATCGCCTAAGTATCTTGTTAAAATGAAGTCTTGTCTAGTAGGTCTGGAGAAGAGCTGCAGATTCTGCATTTCTACAAGCTTCCAGGTGATGCACATGCCGTTGGTCCACAGCCCACACTTTGCATAGCAAGGCCCTGAATAACAGTTGACATATGAGTATCTTACCTTTATCTGGAAGCATTCAGTCTTATTTTCTTCTTGGCAACATGACTGAACAGCTGTTTCATAGCAAGCAGACATGGTCAGAATAGTGGGTCCATACAAGAATGGATGCTTTCTAGAAGTTTCATAAATATACCTGTAATTTGACAAACCAGAAGTTGTGTTCTTTGGAGTTCAAGAACATGTGCAGATGCTGTTTCCTAAAAATGTAGGGTTGTCCTAGCCAGTTTGGCTCAGTCAAATGAGTGTCGGCCTGTGGACCGAAAGGTCCTGGGTTCAATTCTGATCAAGGGCACATGCCTGGGTTGCGGGCTCAATCCCCAGTGGGGGTGTGCAGGAGGCAGCTGATCAATGATTCTCTCTCATCATTGATGATTCTATCTCCCTCTCTTCCTCTCCCTTCCTCTCTAAAATCAATAAAAATATATTTAAAAAACAATTTAGGGTTCACTTAGTTTTGTTAACCTATAACATCTAGAATATCATGGTGTGAAAGATATGAACTAGCACTATACTTAAATGCATCAAATGTTCACAATGGATAGATTACTGTGAAGTTAGTCAGACATTTCGAGTGACCATGAGGTAACCAAGTATACCTCTGGGATGATGGGGAAAGAGAATCAGGAATCAAAACTTTTCACTCTTACATAAGCATAGAAATTAGAAAATTCAATAGTCTAAACTGAATTATAAATGCAGAATTGTACACGAGTACAGAGGAATTAAATTTAGAAGTTCTTTCTAGACTAAGAAAGTTGTGCTATCTTTTCAGTCCAAAGTAGCTGACTTTTTCTACAGCATTGATATAAATTACTGTTTCCTTGGTTGAGAATTAAATCACGTTCTTGGCTTATAATTATGAGGCAAGTAGTAGAAAATTATTTGTCCCTTGAATATTTATAGTTGTATGCACATAAGTTAAAATTAGCAAATAAAATAACCCCTTAATTACTGACTTTATTATAAATATTCAAGAAGAGGTTAAATTCGCTGCCTGAGTATTGGTTGGAATTTTTAATCTCTGAAAGTTCAACCCAAATCTGATTCTATAATTCTCACCTACATTAAATGGGTAGCCATTTTTCCATTCCCATTTAGTTGCCCTTAATGTCAGACAAGTTGGGACCCTATCCAATTTCTGTTCCATCATCCTTTCTCCCTACGTGGCTGAGGACACTTAATTTTTTCTTGAAGGCTCAGTAATTGCTGGAGCAATTCTGCTCTTTTATGGGTGAACTAAAAGAATTAGCATATTCAGCATTGTCACCCTGTCTGCCCATTCATCTCTGGCCTAGAGTTTCATGACTAAAACCTGAAAATCAAACTTCTTCCATGACTTGCACTCTAGATCCAGAAATCAGATCTTTGCCTTATTCCTGGTGTCTGAGCCTGTACTGATAAGATAGCCAGAACTGGATTCCTTGAGAACTGAAGCCTTGTATTTATCTTGTCATTTCTATCTCTCTGGGTATTGATTTCCTGCCTCTAAACCCAGCCACTTGCTAGCACACTACTCTCAACATATAGACTCCTCCTGTGTGAACTAGAAAACCAAAATATGAGCTTGCCTACCCATTTGCCATATGCTGTCCACTCCAGGTGGGAATTATAGAACCAGAGTTCTTGTGTAGAATACTCATTTCTGACATCTACAATTGTTATTTATTCCTAGTGTCCCAATGACAGACCCTGTGTCCATGCCTATCGGATACCATCCCTGATATCCCCTGATGAACATCCCAAATGCCAGCCCTTGCCTGAGCTATTACCTGCTCTCTGTTTCTAGTACTTTCTGTTTATTATACTTTACCTGTTTGACTATACATTTCAACATCATTTGCTTCTGGTTTGACTAATGTAACCTTTAAGGAGATGGGTCCATTATAGGTTCTAGTCACTTTTAATGTTTCATGGCTCAGACATTTCCATATCCTATTGAGTTCACTGAGACCATAATTGTCATTCAGAGGGAGAAAAAATATACTGTAGCTCAAATTTTCACTTTAATTCCATGTCATAGAGCATTGTGTTCTCAGAGGCTGTTATGTAAAAAAGACCTGTCTTCAGAACTGGAAAATACTCTTCTTCAAAGACAATGGCAAGGAGAAATGACTTACCTCTTCTTCACTAACACTTGATTCCCTTTGTTCACCTCACAGATCTGCTCAAGATTTGGAATTTGCAATATTTCCCTGTAATTCGCATCATCTTTTTTATTTAATAGGAAGCACTTGTGTCTTGCTGTGTTATTTACATTGCAACAGTCAGAAAATACATGTTTGTCAACCATTCCTTGGTTATCACATATATGCTCTAAGAAGGTGGTCATCTGTAGGAGGAAATAATAATTTAAAGAAGAAGCATGTGGGTGCTACATTCCTAACCACAGGAAGAGTAAGGAATTATTATTTTTAAAAATATATTTTTATTGATTTCAGAGATGAAGGGGGAGAGAGAGAGAGATAGAAACATCAATGATGAGAGAGAATCATTGATTGGCTGCCTCCTGCATGCCCTCACGCGGGATTGAGCCCACAACCTGGGCATGTGCCCTTGACTGGAATAAAACCTGGGACCCTTCAGTCCCCAGGCTGATGCTCTATCCACTGTGAGCCAAACCAGCCAAGGCAGAAATTTTCTTTTTATAGGCAACTGAGTGCAGAATGTTACACTTTGTATCCAATAGTCCCTGGACATAGTTCTTCCGTACAAAAGTCTTTTAGGTTTCTAAGTCTAAATTCTCACATGTTGGACATTGACCAAATAGAATTTATTATTCTCTCCTTTCCTATGTAATTGCTTCATTTTCACACAGTTCATAATATTAAAATAAACATAAGCCAGAATGTCCAGAGCCTAAAGAAATCAAGATATTTTAAGTGAGAATTATCTACTAATAAATAGATAGTAGTTTGCTTTCCTGTCTTCCTAGTTTTATTTCCATGGCAAGTTATATTAAGAATTGAACTCTGAAGCAATGTGTATTTAGTGTCAAATATTCAAGTGGAAATGTTAGTTTTCAAATACCTTTGGGTGGCAGTAAATGTGTGGAATAGTGTAAACTTCAAATGACATGTTTTAAGATTTGGGGGGTAAAGGAGTAAAATCTTCAGCTTTTGAAATGTAAATAAGAAGAAATCACTATAAAATAAGTGAGTCTAGCCACTGACATAAGTACTTCATTTAAAATCTGTTTCTAATAAGACTAATAATTTTTCTAAATATATATACAGTCTAATAAAAGGTAGGTTTTAGAGGAAGGAATAAAAATAGAAAGAAGAAAACTACTCATTTGTATTTTAAATTGTTTGTCATGAGAATAATTGATCATGCAGATAGGTAGGTAGGAGATGACAGATAGATAGATGATAGAAAGAATATGTTAGTGTTTATCAAGAATTTGCTAATCACAAGATAGACATACTTTATAAAAAAAATAGTAATTCCTAAGATTTCAAGATTATTTACTAACTTGGAAAAGAGCCCATAATAATATTCACTTCTTTCTTCTTTTACATATTCTCTAAGAAACATTTTAAAATTAGTACTTCATTTTCTCAGGAACCTTTATACAAAGATGTTAGACTATAGTAGTTTAGTGATAGAGGCAAAGCAACCAACTTAACAAATTGACAGTTTAGGCTATAATTCATTCCCTTGAATGTTTGGTTCCAAGAGTCCTAGAGATGCCCTGATAAACTATCTGTACTAATAAAAGCCTAGGTGGTCCTTGCACCCTCACGTGCGACATCATCACAAGATGGCCACCACAAGATGGCCGCCAGAAAGATAGAGGGGGCAGTTGGGGGTGATCAGGCTCAGAGGCGGGGCCAGGTGGCTGCTCATCGCAGTGAGGACTGGGGGTCCCACGGCTCTGTGTGACTTGGACGAGGCGGGTCCCAGCGTCTCTGCCAGCTCGTGTGGAAGAGGTGGGTCCTGACACAGGAGGCAGGTCGTGGCAAGAGGGGGCAGTTGGGGGTGATCAGGCTGGCAGGGGGGCAGTAAGGCTTCAATTAGGCCGGCAGGAGAGTGGTTAGGGGCGATCAGGCTGGTAGACAGAAGCGGTTAGGGCAATGAGGCAGGCAGGCAAGTGAGCAGTTGGGAGCCAGCAGTCCTGGATATGAGAGGGATGTCTGACTGCTCAGGGATTGGGCCTAAACCAGCAGTCGGACATTCCCCGAGGGGTCCCAGATTAGAAAGGGTGCAGGCCAGGCTGAGGGACATGCATTTTGTACACCGTGCCTCTAGTCTATACTAATAAAAGCCTAGGTGGTGTCTCGCCCTTGCATCACCACAAGATGGCCGTCCTCATATCATCACAATATGGCCAACCCCACGTCATCACAAGATGGCCATCCCCATGTTGTCACAAGATGGCTGCCCCAACATTGTCTCAAGATGGCAACCACAATATGGCCACCACAAGATAGCTGGCAAGGGAGGGCAGTTGTGGGCAAACAGGCCAGCAGGGGAGGGCAGTTGGGAATAATCGGGCTGGCAAGGGAACAGTTAGGTGTCCATCAGGCTAGCAGGGGAGCAGTTAGAGGGCGATCAGGCTGGCAGGCAGAAGGGGTTAGAGGCAATCAAGCAGGCAGGCAGGCGAATGGTTAGGAGCTAGCGGTCCCGGACTGTGAGAGGGATGTCTGACTGACGGTCAGTTGGACACCCACAGAGGGGTCCCAGATTGGAGAGGGTGCAGGCTGGGCTGAGGGACAACCCCCAAGTGCACAAATTTTATGCACTGGGCTTCTAGTCTATATATATAACAAGGCAGCAGCCATAACGTGGTAATGACCAGTCGTTATGATATTCACTGCAGCCAACAAACCAGCCCAATAAGGGGTGGGGCCAGCAGGCCAACCTCCCCGAAGCCCCACCCCCAAGCCAGCCCCGACCCTTATCACCGCCCACCCTGATCAGGGGCAGGGCTGGCCAGCCAACTGCCTGCACCCCCACCCCCCAGCTGGTCCTGCCCCTGATGGGTCCCCACCACCCCAATTTGCCTTTGGTCCCTCCTCCTAGCCAGCTCCACCCCTGATTGCCCCCCCCACTCCAATTAGGGGCAGAGCCAGCCCACCTACCACCCATGGCCTCTCCCCCAGGCCGCTGAACCCTGATCAGTCCCTCCACCCTGATTGGCCCACAGCCCCTCCCCCCAGTCAGCTCCACCCTGATCGGCTCCCCACACACCAATAGGGTATGGGGTTTGCTGGCCCACCACCCATAGCCCCTCCCTATGGCCAGCCTCACCCCCAATCAGCTCCCCCACCCCAATTGGGGCCGGGGTCCACCAGCCAATCACCTGTGGCCCCTCTCCTCAGCTGGCCCAGCCCTGATCCGGCCCCAATCAGATTGGGCCAGCCAGCCTACCTCCTTCTGTCTCCTCCTCTCAACAGGCCCGACACCAATCTGCTGATTGGGGCCGGGCTGGCTGGACCCCACCTGTGTATGAATTCATGCACTGGGTCACTAGTAAGTTTATAAAACTATAAAGATTATATCATAAGTATGAATATGTACATATTGCTGCCTTACAATCCTCAACCAATTTGTTCAGCGAGCCCTCCTTATAACAACATGTTTTGGTTGCAATTTAATTGAGAAAGAGAGAGAGAGAGAGAGAGAGAGAGAGAGAGAGAGAGAGAGAGATAGAAGGCACAAGATGATTCACATACCAACTGGTAAGAGCATTCTAGAGGTGACTCATGTAGCTTGAGGCTCTTGCATTTCTCTGCAAAATCTAGTAACTCTTCAACTATGGTTTGTACTTCTTCATAAGTGGATTTCTGAAGAAACTGAGCAACCATAATGCTAATGCTGAAACATGACACTGTGAGTGTTAAAGATAGAATTGAACCCTTTTCCACCATCATTCTTGTTATCTCGTTGTCCCACTCCCCTCCCCCTAAATAATTAATGTGATTTTAAGTTTCAGATAAAAGTATATTGATAATAAAACTCACATGTCTCTTAAGTTCTCCTCCAGATAATTCTGGCTATTAGAGTGCTGCATGGCTGAGGTGGAGGGGCAGGGGGAGAAAAAGAGGCTTTATATGTATAACAGGAAACTTTCCAAATTGAAATCCCCCTTTACAGTTCTGAAATCTATATTTATTCACTCATAAATTTTCAGATGTATTTTTGATTATCATAATGAATTTTAAAAAGTATTGGAATACATCTTTGCTTGTATTTAAACTGTATTCTGTGAATGACATTTCTATTCAATATATTGTGCAGTTGAAATCTATCATTGGCCCACAAATGAGTTACATGTACTTATGTTGAAACTTCTGAAATAATTGAACTTGATGATTTGGTTATTTAACTTTACATTAGAAGAGTTCAATACCACACTGAAGAAATTTTAAGAAAATTAGAGTTTGCTTAATTTGGCAAAAGTGATATCTCACATGTATTGGATTTGCTCGTCATCTTCATCTTACTCCTTCTTACACTAATAGCTTCTATAATGCTTAGCAGCTATCTAGTAAGTAAAGAAACCACTATTACTTGCTATACTAACATAGGGGAAGGCTTTAGAGATAGCTATTCTGAGTTCAACTTCGAGCTCTGATGCTTAATGTGGCTTTGGGAAAATAAGCTCTCAGAATTTGTGTTTCTCTATAAAATGCAAACAAGTTCTTTTGCACTAGATAGTTGTTCACATTAAATGAAGTCATATGTGTGAAGCATCAAACATAGTGCCTGGCTCACAATAGTTACTAAATAATGTAGTTCTAATATTATTCCTGCTATCATGAATACTTTTGATTTATCTAAAGCCATTTATCAAATTTTAAATGCAAGTCTAAAATGTATCATTCTCTCACCAAAGTGAAAATAAGACTAAAATGAATGAGGTCTTCCTGTGGATTGATTCAATATATTAGCTCTCTTCATTCATTCATTTCATAAGTTAATTTCCAGCAATTTTCAATGACCCAATGATAGTAATGAGCACTGAGAAAGAGAAGTCATTCCATATGCATTTTAGTAGTCATTACCTCTTACTAGTACTCCGGGCACATGGAATGTATAGATTGGAAATAGGATTCCCTACCTGCATCTAGTAAACTTCTCTGAAGAGTTTGACCTTTAATGTAGCTGAAGAAAGCAAGAAAATATATGAATCTAACAGTCTTCATTTTTTCAGACAAACTTTTATGGAAGGTACTCTATCATTTGAGGGAACTGAAGAGTCCTCTTATAGTCTTTTTAATTAGTTAATATTAATAATTAAACTTTTTCTGGTGAATATTTTTCCAGGCCACTATGACACTGATCAAGTCAAAGAATTCATAGCAATGAAGAAATGTTGTTGATGGATAGCCATTCATTAACGAATACTGGATTTTTAAAAATGAGTTATTTCAATGTACTTGTTTTTTCAAGATTACACCATGTAGGCCTTGCAATGAAGTAATCAATAACACTTTGGGTAAACATCTCTTTTCCTGGAAGTGTCTGCTGACAAAGTCAAAGTTCTAAAATGAGAGGAGAAGATAAACATGAACTACCCCCAATTCAAATAAATGGTTAAGGCCCCAGTTCCAGTGCTAGACACCTTTTCAAGCCCCTGAGAAAAGTAGGGAGCACAAGCCTTTGGAGAAAGCACAAGGGAATGGGACTGAATTGACTGTGTGCTTACTGTGAGTCTGGCACTTTATATTACCATATAATAGCAATACTCTTTCTTGAATAAGGAATGAAGACTCAGGGTCATATTATTTGCTCATGCATTCACAGGTTGAGATTAAGGCTTGTCTGACTTCAGAGCCTATACCAGCCAAGAGCTAGTATCAAAAGCTGAGGTCCCAACATTCCTTAGTTGCTGTCTGCTTGCCTGTCATTTAATTCTTGGGTCTAAGGAAGGAAACACTGATTAAATAAAAATTCTAAAATAAATGTAAAGTCCACAATTTTTGGAAATGAGAGATCGCTGGTTACTTTAATCATTCCTGTCCTCAGTTTCCTCATCTACAGAGGGAGGGTTTGGACCAGGCCATCTCTAAGGCTGGCAGTCCATTGCTTGATTCTACTACACATGTATTCTCATTTCTGGTCTTCTGGGCAAAATATATCACAACTAAGAGAGATATTTGTTTGAAAAGCAAAGCAAAACTGTCATTATTTAAAATTGGGACACATTGGCTAATGTAAAGAATACTGATGGCCACGTGTGATAGAAAGCCAGGGTCAGCAAATGGAAGTGTCTGGCAGGTTTCCATCATCATTTTCAGGGTTCTCTAAATAGTCCCAATGCTCAACAATTCTTTTGTTTTTGTTTTTGTTTTTTTCCCCAACATTTCTTTTGTTGTGCATCCTTAGAGCTCTTCCCTTGAGATCTTACTCTAAACCTCTGGGAACTATCAGAAATGGCTCTATTACTCTAGGGATGGCATTACTAATTGATGATTGCATTCTTTCTCTCTGAACCTACACTGAGCCTTAAAATCATTCACAGCACAATGCCACAGGACAGCCACTAGTAACTGATTGAAGTTGGAACTTGTTGTATGTGGGCAAAATTAATTTGTCTTTTTAAAAAAATTGAATGAAATTAACTTCCCAGGAGAACCATCCTCTCAGAGTAGGACTTTTGAAAACATAAAAAGATGTTAAGCCTGATGGTGGAATTTCAGACCAGAGGAAAGGCAAGTAGTGGGGATTATTTAAGGAAGGGTAAGGAATGAGTTTTGTGACAGGGCTCAAAAGACAGCAAATAATTTGGTCCCTAAGAGCGTTAGATCTTCAAACTGACCTTTAATATAAGAAATGGAAGGTATACAGGTACAGAACACACTAATAGTTTCTAACAAATGTTATTTGCACAGCAAACTTAATCCTTGTCCAACTAATAGAAACAGAGTTCAAAGGATCTTCAGAAAAACCACGACTGGATCCCTAGGTCCCACCAAAAACCTGGGTGGTGATGGCTCACGCACTCATTAGTCTTGACACTCATTAGTGCACCAGGGGGCTTATCACACTTACAAGCATCTCTAGTACCATAGCATTCTTCCTGCAGCAAGTCTAGGTATGTTTTACTCCTTGATGTGGGTTTTGTCTGAGCAATACAGAATAAGTGGTTCTGAGTCCTGTCTTCTCCATGCAAAATATGTGTTTTGAATAAACCATTCCTCCCCCTCCTCACATCACATTGGTCAATATTAGTTTGTTCTCTGGCACATCAGCAGAGAGTTGTATGGCAGTTTCCTCTGTGATAAAGAGCCTTGTGATGGTAACAGGTTTCTGGGGCTCAGGTGTCATAGCTGCTACTCTTAGCATAGTATTGGACACAGAATAAGATCCACTATTAGATACAAGATAGAATTAGCTAATTGTGCTCTTTTTCACTACTGTTGACTGAATTTATAATCTACTAGTGGCCTGTTGCGTGAAATTCGTGCATGGGGGGGTGTCCCTTGGGGGATGTCCAACTGCCAGTTTAGGCCCACAGGGATCGGGCCTAAACCGGCAGTCGGACATCC
>NW_005367314.1:816988-835863 GCF_000412655.1 Myotis brandtii
TCGCTAGCCTGATCACCCCCAACGGCCCCCCCACCAGCCTTATCACCCACAATTTCCCTCCCCTCTTGGCCTCTAACTGCTTCTACCTCAGCCCCGCTGCCATAGCTTTGTCCAGAAGAATGTCCAGAAGGTCTCCTGGAAGGTCTCCCAGTGTAATTAGCATATTACCCTTTTATTAGTATAGATAGAGGCCTGGTGCACAGGTGGGGACAGGCGGGTTTGCCTTTAAGGGTGTCCTGGATCAGGATGGGGGCTCCCTTGAGGGGCGGTGCAGCCTGGGCAAGGGGCCTGTGATGGTTTGCAGGCCAGCCATGCCCACATTGGGGTGGGGGTCCCCCCTGGGGTTATTGGCCAACTTGGGTGAGGGGTGATGGCTGTTTTCAGGCTGGCCACACCCCCTTTAGGGTGGGGGTCCCTGCTGGGGGACCTGGCCAGCCTGGGTGAGGGGCTGAGGGCCATTTGCAGGACCCTCCCTTGGCAGCCGGCCTGGGCAACCAAAGCCTCCCGCCTGCTCAGGCCAGCTCCATGGCTGTCACCCACAGGCCCCTCCTTCAGCAGCCAGCTTAGGTGGGTGGAAAGCTTGGCTTCCTCTGTCGCTGGGGGTGACCTAAGCCTCCCACTGGCTCCAGCTGGCTCCGTGGCCACCACCATCTTTGTTCCACTAATTTACATATTCCCTCCTGATTGGCTGTGGTGCGTGGAGGTATAGTCAATTTACATATTTGTCTATTATTCATGTAGATTATTTAAGTAAAACTTTCTTCCTTGTTATCCGACCAAAGCCTCCCGCCTGCTCAGGCCTGCTACATGGCTGTCACCCACAGGCCCCTCCTTCAGCAGCCGGCTTAGGCGGGTGGGAAGCTTGGCTTCCTCTGTTGCTGGGGGTGACCTAAGCCTCCCGCCGGCTCTGGCTGGCTCCGTGACCACCACCATCTTTGTTCCGCTAATTTACATATTCCCTCCTGATTGGCTGTGGTGTGTGGAGGTATGGTCAATTTACATATTTGTCTATTATTCGTGTAGATTATTTAAGTAAAACTTTCTTCCTTGTTATCCTCATTAGTAAATGAGAGTGTTTAGAAAACTGACTTCCCAGTTCCTACCACTCCCTCTGCTTAGACATCACTGCCACACACAGCTCCAACATCACAGCAATTGTGGCTTGGAATGGAGGGAGAGAAGAGTCACTGTCAGTCTTCCTTCTCTCTAAACAACAGATTTTATAAGGCATACAATATGGCCATACCTGAGAGGTTGTGTGTACGTGGCTAAGAATATCCTTCTGGAATTAGAGGATTACACGTCATATGACACTGAACAAATTAGCTATCTCTCCAAGCCACAGATTCCCTATTTGTAAAATAAGAATAGAAATGATGTATACTTCGTAGAGTTGTTAGGACTAAATGTGATAATGCATGAACGGTATCTAGGGACAGTGTTTGGTACATGGAAAACATTAAGCGCCAGCAGGTGATAGTAGCAGCAGCAGCAATGCTGGGTGCCCTCAACTCCCCTTTTCCTTGCCAATAGCAGCAAGAAGAGGGTCTGTGAGGATTATGCCCACACCTTTGCTATTTTGAATCCTGCCTTTTATGGAATAGACTTAGCCAGTGAGCCAGAGATATTGATGGAATAAATGAATCTTGATTGTATAATTTTATCAGTTTGACACATGACATCAGTCTTTGAGAAATAGCTCTATATTTTGTGTTATAATAACATTTTAGGAAAACGTTCTTTTTACTGTATTCTTCTCAGAAAATGAAATTCCAAGACAGCTGGAAGTGGGTAAATTGGTCTTCCTCTCTTTTCTCCACAACCTGGGAAGAAAAAATAGTATCTTATGCAGCAAAAGGATATGAAATATTATAGCTTAGGTGATGGAAAGTCATGCATATAAAAAATAGCTAATGGTAACTCTGTTCTGCCTCTTGTAAATACAAACCTACTCCCTATGGTGGCCAGGTCTCTCTTCCTGGGCATTGAACATCATTGCTATATCTATGCAACATTTTGTTCCTAAAATTTGTATATGAATCTTACCTAAAGTGCAGAAGAAAGCACATCTATATATACATTTTTGAAATCACAAGCATTGCTTTTTGTTTATGTAAATGCTGCAGTAAGACTCTTGGAACAGGTTGGCTGAGGCCTGTCTGCCATCCCAACCCCTCCTCTCTCTGTCAACATCCAGACATCCGATGGCCTCCCCTTTCTGGTCCAGAGAGCTGAGTGCAACAGCAGAGGCAGAGGAATGGGTGCCTTGGGGTTATTTAGAAAACTGTTTGGACCGTAAGAAGTGCCGGCTCCAAGACAGCAATGCCAGCCCATTAGGAGTGGTAGACGCCCAGAGAAACATCCCAGGACCAATATCGGAGTCTGTTAGTACAAGGCATATGGGATAAACCAGAAATAGACATGGCAGCTCAAGAGGGGGGAATACAGGACAACCAGAGAATCTACAAATACATTTGGCGTTTGATGGAAATGTTACCTTTGTAGTTTTTTATGTTTCTCAAGAAGCCTGGTTTTTGGCTGCCAATTTTGGACCCTAAGAGGGGGAAACAGAAATAAATTAATTAATTAATTAATTAGTTAATTAATTAAAATTTCCCTACTGGGGATGTGCCCACAACCAAGGTACATGCCTTGACCGGAATCGAACCTGGGACCCTTGAGTCCACAGGCCGATGCTCTATCCACTGAGCCAAACCGGTTAGGGCAAGACATTATT
The DNA here is from genome assembly GCF_000412655.1 of Myotis brandtii. Lineage (NCBI taxonomy): Eukaryota > Metazoa > Chordata > Mammalia > Chiroptera > Vespertilionidae > Myotis > Myotis brandtii. The sequence continues at coordinate 819,726 of NW_005367314.1, forward strand.
TAAATTTAGAGACATATGCTGCCTTGAATTTTGGAAATAAAAATTAAACTATTCATATATTGTACAAGGAGACAGTGAACACTCTTCACATGGATTTGAGTCCAGACACCCCAAACCTTTTATGAACTTCCAGTGAATGTATCCCTCCCTTTACGTGGCCTCAGATACACACTTAGATGCTAGATATTGCTTCATGCCTCTAATTATGTTGAGCATATTTTTTTAAAAAACTAATATTTGTTACAAAATAAATTTTTCACAGACTAAGCACTCAATGAAAACACAGAGGGCTCTCAACCGGAATGAAAGCTGTGGGTGAGTGTGTGTGCCTGGGAGTGTGCACAAGTACCGACTGTGCACAAAGTCTGTGTGTGCATGTGAATTGTGAGGCAGTCTGGAGTAGAGTGGGTGTCGATAGGAAAGAAACGGTGAGAAACAATGTTGGAAACGGTGAAGAGGTCCTTCCAAGGAGCCATCACTGGGGCTGCATTCACAGGTACTGGGGTGCGTGGACACCACAGTGAGTCCGTCAGACTCTGGTCACTGGAGTGAGAAGAAGCAGGGCACATGTCCTTTCTTCCCTCTTCCCCGCTACCCTGACCTCCCACTTCCTCACTTCACACACGTCTATTCTCTACCTAGGGATGTTGGGACAAGGTCAGGAAGGTGAGACAGCCTTGCCCTGAAAGACTTCACATACTAATGCCCTTCTCATTTGCCTGTGAAGCTGATTAATTTCCTTCCCAAGTCAGTTTGACTATTTTTTTTTATTAAGATAAGGGGTGATTCAACACAGAAAAGGGCCAATGGCATAATTCGGGGACAATGATTGCCAACCATCCTTATTACAGGTGATGAACTGCAGTTCAGTTTAAGACTGGTAGCATCTGAACCCAGGTTTTCCTGACATCGTTTCTTACACCGTGTTGTCACCAAGGAAAACCCTGACAGGCTGCATAGTAGCTGTGTAGCAACTATGCCCTCAAATATCAGCCTCTGAGACATTGTGGGATGAATCAGAATCCTATGGGGAGTTCCGTTGCATTTTATTTGAGTAGGAACACCATAGAATTTCAGTGGAAAATAAACGTAACTACCTCTTCATTGAAGCAGGCTTCGGGCCCCTCTGCTTTGCAGCACTTGTCCACTAGGTTAGTGAACTCTGTAAGCGATGACCGCAGCTCCTCATCTGTAAGTTCAGGCTTTAGCTTCACTAAATTCACAAGAAACCTGTGACCCAAAGATGTCAAATAGAATTAATTAAAAATTTATTTCTTAAGTTCCTCTTCTCCAAAATGCTTGTTATGGTATCATATATCTTGGGAAGGGAAGCGTCTCAATTTGAGTGAGCATAAAAAGTTAAAATATTCCCACTTTTGAAAGGTTCTTCTAAAATTTTTCTGTTAAACTTATGGGATGGATTTCCATGGTAACAATCTTTATAGGGTTATGTAACTATATAGGGTTATAGACAAGATAGTATAAAAAATGTGAACATATATTATGTCTTCATTATCACAGTATTGTAGAATATGTGACTACATTTGATCTTCCTAGAAAATTTATTTTCACTCCACTTGATATAGACATTGCCTAAATCTAAAAACTAGGTCTTATTTCTTGGCATTTATAGTATTGCCTAAGAAAATAAAAGTAAGATTCTTATCACTTTCAGGCCTCTCCTTTTTTCAAACACTGAGTTCTCAGGGCATTCTCTCAAGAAAATTTGATTAATTATAATCCTACTAGAGGCCTGGTGCATGACATCCATGTACTGGGGAAGCGGGGGTCCCTCAGCCTGGCCAGCAGTTGGACATCTCCCAAGGGGTCCTTAGCACTGCTGCAGAGGTGGGAGAGGCTCCCACCACTACCGTTGCACTCACCAGCCATGAGCCCACCTTCTGGCTGAGCGGTGCTCCCTCTGTGGGAGTGCACTGACCACCAGGGGGAAGCTCCTGTGTTGAGCGTCTGCCCCCGGTGGTCAGTGTGCATCATAGGGACCAGTCATTCTGCCGTTCAGCCAATTTGCATATTAGCCTTTTATTATATAGAATAAGCCTTTCTGCTGGGTATCCTAACTCACTTTCCCAACTCACAGTCTGCTGGACATTCCATGTCCACAGCAAAGGAAAAGGCTAGCTAGGTTTCAATGTTAAACAATGCAATCAATATGCTCTGGTGTTTTTCCGAGTTAGAGAGACAGGGCAATTTGATGGAAGGAAAAGGACTGTAATACCAAAATCACATATCCATTACAATAAACCTTCTCATTAACACATGGTGTGTCTTCAGGCTGCAGAAGAAGATGAGTAGAAGAGAATGGTAGTACCTGTCTTTCTTTCTCTGGAGCTCCTCATTATGTGCCTGACACAAGTCTGTGTGAAACGTGAATAAACCTTGAGAGGCAGATGGAGGCACATATGTTTTATCGGCGTCCAGGACCTCAAAGCAGTGCCTTCTGAAGGCAAAGTTGGTTTTACAACAGTGGTCCACAGCAGGGTTGATGGTTCGATTTTCATTTACTCCACATATCTCTCCAATAACTAAATCCACCTGTACCAATGAAAGTTGGAACTCAGATAGGACTTTAAAACTTGAGTGGTGCTCTGAAACATGGTTACGTGAATCATTAGATTGTTATAAGTTCACTCTTAACTTAATCAAAAACACTCATGCACTCATAAACTACTTGAAACCCCAACACTTTAGGCTACAATCAATCAATGTAAGGACAATGTGAACCTCAGCCCTCTCATAAAAAGGTAGAGAATTGTCTCTTCACCCTGTTTTCCTGCACCCTGCCTTCTGGACCTCTGTATTTTGGCTTCCTTCTAATTTCACGGTCATCTCAGAAACTCTCAGGTTTGCCCTTCCTGTTTACCTGTGAGATGAGGGGCTCCTTGGCAGCAAATACCTTGGTTAGTATGTAAAATCCTGCTTGAAATCCCTTGCATTGGTAATAAATATTGTAAAGGGAGAATTTAATACCCTATATTCTGAAACATTATTGTGATTCCTAAAACATTTTTCCTAACAAATTACTTCTATATAAATATGAGGTAAGAAAGATGATTTGGAGAATTCCAAGAAAATATTTAAGGCATTCTCTTTTTCTTCTTATGATTTTGATTCAGTGAGTCAAAAAGAAAACTTGACATTCCTTGCTTAACAATGTTGAAAACAATGAAGAGAGGAAAACACATAAGTGCTATAAAGCAATGAGGACATATACAGGGTGTCCCAAAAGCATGTATACGCACTTTAATAGCTGATGGCTCAATACCTGTTTCTTTCTTTTCAGCCAGACTAAGCTTTGAACAAAGGAAATTAATCCTAAAATGCCACTGGAAGTTTGAAAATGCAGTTGAAGTACAAATACTGCCTTTATAATTATTCAAAGTATGTATAAAAATGTAGACACATTATAACAACTGATAACTCACTTAATTTTCACTCCTTTTCAGGTTTGACGGATTTGGAATAATGGGTGAAGCCAGACTAAGCTTTGAAAAAAAGACATTTTTATGGGGACACATAAAAGGTAAAGTTTATGGTACAAAACTGGCAACAGTTGGCAAATTGAGGGTGTGTAAAATACCAAACGCAATGATTCTTGATGCTTGTGATTCCATTGTTGTGCGTTTTCAGTGGTGCCTGGACCAAAACGGTCATCAATTTGAAAACAGACATTGACAAAACAAAATAATTCATTTCTGTAGATACTTTTAAATTTTGAAAGTTAGCTATATGTTAATAAACCCTGACTTCATCATCACTCAAAGTGTGTATACATTTTTAGGACATTATGTCTATAGGTATTGGTTTTGGTAGGAATAGTCAGATACATGGGCCATGCTCACCAAATTATCAACGCAGGCAAACTCTTCACTCAGAGTGCAGCAGGTGAGTAAAGCTGTCACCATTTCCTCGCCAAGAAAGGTCAGTTCGTCAGTGGAGAGCTGAGGGGCTATCTTTGTGAATTTGATGAAGTAACTGAAAGAACATTTGACTGTTTGGTTAAGAACGAAGCAGATACCCATTTTCCCTTGTCTCACTACTTGAAACCCCAACACTTTAGGCTACAATCAATCAATGTAAGGACAATGTGAACCTCAGCCCTCTCATAAAAAGGTAGAGAATTGTCTCACTCTGTTTTGCATCCTGCCTTCTGGACCTCTGTATTTTGGCTTCCTTCTAATTTCACGGTCATCTCAGAAACTCTCAGGTTTGCCCTTCCTGTTTACCTGTGAGATGAGGGGCTCCTTGGCAGCAAATACCTTGGTTAGTATGTAAAATCCTGCTTGAAATCCCTTGCATTGGTAATAAATATTGTAAAGGGAGAATTTAATACGTACATGTGGAAAAGGATAAACTGAAATGAAAGAAACTAAGATCTTTAATGGGCTGAGTGACTTCCCAGTGAACAGCCAGATTGCAGAAATAGTTAAAACATATTTTGGTTGGACCGTCTGCTCAGTGCCACCTTGTCTCTGGGTCCATTTTTTGTTCATGAGTTTATGTTGATCATTACATTCCACGTATGAGTGAGATCATGTGGTATTTATCATTCTCTGACTGGCTCATTTCACTTAGCATAATGTTCTCCAGGTCCATCCATGCTGTTGCCAATGGTAAAAGTTCCTTCTTTTTTGCAGCAGCATAGTATTCCATTGTGTAGATGTACCACATTTTTTAATCCACTCATCTGCTGATGGGCACTTAGGCTGTTTCCAAAGTATGCATGCATATTAGCATGACCAATGGGCACAGACACTGGAGTTGAAGTACAAATACTGCCTTTATAATTATTCAAAGTATGTATAAAAATGTAGACACATTATAACAACTGATAACTCACTTAATTTTCACTCCTTTTCAGGTTTGACGGATTTGGAATAATGGGTGAAGCCAGACTAAGCTTTGAAAAAAAGACATTTTTATGGGGACACATAAAAGGTAAAGTTTATGGTACAAAACTGGCAATAGTTGGCAAATTGAGGGTGTACAAAATACCAAACTCAATGATTCTTGATGCTTGTGATTCCACTGTTGACATTTTCAGCAGTGTCTGGACCAAAACAGTCATCGATTTGAAGACAGACATTGACAAAACAAAATAATTCATTTTTGTAGATACATTTAAATTTTGAAAATTAGCTATATGCTAATAAACACTGACTTTATCATCACTCAAAGTGTGTATACATTTTTGGGACATTATGTCTATAGGTATTGGTTTAGTTTGGTAGAAATAGTTAGGTACATGGGCCATGCTCACCAAATTATCAACGCAGGCAAACTCTTCACTCAGAGTGCAGCAGGTGAGTAAAGCTGTCACCATTTCCTCGCCAAGAAAGGTCAGTTCGTCAGTGGAGAGCTGAGGGGCTATCTTTGTGAATTTGATGAAGTAACTGAAAGAACATTTGACTGTTTGGTTAAGAACGAAGCAGATACCCATTTTCCCTTGTCTCACTACTTGAAACCCCAACACTTTAGGCTACAATCAATCAATGTAAGGACAATGTGAACCTCAGCCCTCTCATAAAAAGGTAGAGAATTGTCTCTTCACCCTGTTTTCCTGCACCCTGCCTTCTGGACCTCTGTATTTTGGCTTCCTTCTAATTTCACGGTCATCTCAGAAACTCTCAGGTTTGCCCTTCCTGTTTACCTGTGAGATGAGGGGCTCCTTGGCAGCAAATACCTTGGTTAGTATGTAAAATCCTGCTTGAAATCCCTTGCATTGGTAATAAATATTGTAAAGGGAGAATTTAATACGTACATGTGGAAAAGGATAAACTGAAATGAAAGAAACTAAGATCTTTAATGGGCTGAGTGACTTCCCAGTGAACAGCCAGATTGCAGAAATAGTTAAAACATATTTTGGTTGGACCGTCTGCTCAGTGCCACCTTGTCTCTGGGTCCATTTTTTGTTCATGAGTTTATGTTGATCATTACATTCCACGTATGAGTGAGATCATGTGGTATTTATCATTCTCTGACTGGCTCATTTCACTTAGCATAATGTTCTCCAGGTCCATCCATGCTGTTGCCAATGGTAAAAGTTCCTTCTTTTTTGCAGCAGCATAGTATTCCATTGTGTAGATGTACCACATTTTTTAATCCACTCATCTGCTGATGGGCACTTAGGCTGTTTCCAAAGTATGCATGCATATTAGCATGACCAATGGGCACAGACACTGGGGCAGTGGGGGCTTTCCCTCAGAGGTGGGTGTGGCCGGGGGGGTGGTTAATCGGGAAAAAAGGAGACATGTAATACTTTAAATAAACAAACAAACACAAACAAAAAAAACCCCATATTTTTTAAACAGTGTTTTGATTTGAAGATGTTTGTTTTCAACACACACTAGATTACTATGGTAATTAATTAAGAAAATCCAGAATAAACTGCATATTATCCATGAATTTTCACCAGAACACTAGAAAATAAATATTAAAACTTTAAGCAAATCCATAATTATTTCTACAAACTTAGTAAGATGGGCTTAAATCCTGGCAATCCATCCTTTCCTTGGGAAATTGTAACCACTTAAAGTTGACTTCACCTCACCCTCACCCCCAAACGGGGAAGAATCCAGAAATTCTGGGTTGAGAGTAGGAAAGACAAGTCCAAACAAAAACTAAAACATTATAGAATCAGTTTCTCCAGAATCCTGTATTTCTTTAATTTCTAGCCTCCTTCCTGATAAGAGCTTACCATGATAGCTCAATGTACTTCCTGACTTTGTGGTTTTATTCTTTCCCAGAGTTTATGAATTCACCATAACTGAACGACTGAACTAAAATTTTGACACTTGGTGGCTCTCTTTATTTTATCCTGATCACAAGTGTTAACCGACTTGTGCAAACAACTTACTGGTATTTCAAGTCATCTTTCCCCAAATTCTGGAAATGTTCACATTCCCGTTGTACTATTTTGAGGCTTTTCTCAGTTGTCTCATTGAATTTGTTTTCCTGAAAATAAGAACGATTATGTTTATGAATATTTTATCTAAAATTTAATCATAAACTTCACATCGAGTTGTCAAATAGCTTTTTTAATTTATATACTATTTTCCAACTATTATTAGCTTACATTATTCACTAAATCAAGGGTAGTTTTCTTTATATGTGTGTGTAAAAATTTGGATCTCATTCAATTATAGTTATAGATACTTTTTTTTGCTTAAATATGAAAGTCCAAATTTTTCATCATTTTGTACTTTTTTAGCTTTCCAGTTTACAAAGTATAATTCACATCTCATGGTGAGAAGGATTATATTTGATTCTCACTTTGAAGTAGACAGAACAGCTGTTAATCTGTTTTTACGTAATAGAAACTAGACTTGTGAAATAATGACTTGCCCAGAATGACCCAGCTGATAAGTACTGCTAAAGAATATTTGTATAAATAAAGGTAAATGAATCCCATTTACCTTTATTTTATACCTTCTTTTTCATCAGTTAATGTTGGAAATTAGAACCTCCAATAGTTCAAATACTTTATAAACTCCCTCTCTCATGAGACATAAAATCAGACACTTGCTGAGTCAACACCAGAGAGAAAACTACACACCAGTGAGTAGATGCTGTGGGACAAATTGTGTCTCCATGTAAAATAAAATAAAAAATTATAGCAGTATGATTCATTTAAGAATCAGAAAAAAACCTCCTCTTCTTACTTCATTGCTCAAATATAAATGAGTATAAACTGGCTTTTATGGCAAGTGGAATAAATTTTTTAAATAAACCAAAAGCAGCATATATCAAATGAATGAGAAATAAATCATAAATTTCAAATAATTTTTATAATACAAAAAGAGTACATATGAATTGATAGTAAAAACATGAATTTCAATAGGAAAATGGGTAACAAACATGAACAAATTATTTATAGAAAACTTATAATTACTATAGCTAAAATTATATAGGAAAAGCTTAATTTCATTTAAAAAATCAAAGGTTTGCTTAAAATATATTCACTATTTTTTATATATAAATCTAGTAAAGTTCATTTTCATGTGCAACATTGGTGAAGGTGAGAGTAAAATGAGCATTTTTAAGTATTCTTGTAGGACTATATGTTGGTAAAAACTTTCTAGAGTAACTAAATCATTTGTATTAAATGTTTTATGTCTACTATTTAACCTAATAATTTCTCTTCTGATTATCTATTTTAAGAAAATAATTAATAATAAATATTAATAAAAATGATTACAGAGATATTGCTTATAAGATTTAAAAAAACCTAATAACTAAACATCCAAAATGCCCAACATAGTAGAAAAGCAGTTAAGTAAATTATTATGATGGTATACCTCTGTTTAAAGTACATTTTGAATTTCATTTAATGACATAAAGTTTTCTATGACACTAAATGAAAAACACATCCAAAAATTCCATCAGAAATATTATTCTAATGTTATTTTGAAACACATTCATATACAGGGTGGGCAAAAGTAGGTTAGAGTGCACTAAACACAGATTATACTTGTCTTATTATTTATTAATTATTGTATTGTTTTCCATATGCACAACTATAAACTATACTTTTGCCCCACCCTGTGTAAGAATATTTAATTCAAAAGATGAAAGAAAATGTTAATTATAGCTATTTCTTGGTGACAGAATCAGAAAGTTTTTATATTTTTCTTCTTAATTTTTGGTACTTTTGAATTCTTTTTAATAATCATTTATTACTTTTACAATCATAAAAATATTCAATATGATTCAATAAGATACAGGGTACATAAATAAAAATACAAATGAAAAATGTTTAATGGGACTTTTGTTCATCAACACACAGGATTAATAGTTCAAAACATTATATATAACCCAATGATTTGGGTCTTCCTAGTGGTCACCTTGCACTGAATTCAAAGTAGACTCAGATTGGTCAGTCACATTTTCTATCCCCTACCAGTGATGGCGAACCTATGACATGTGTGTTAGAGGTGACACGCGAACTCATTTTTTTGGTTGATTTTTCTTTGTTAAATGGCATTTAAATATATAAAATAAATATCAAAAATATAAGTCTTTGTTTTACTATGGTTGCAAATATCAAAAAATTTCTATATGTGACACGGCCCCAGAGTTAAGTTAGGGTTTTTCAAAATGCTGACACACCGAGCTCAAAAGGTTCGCCATCACTGCCCTAGACCAGTGATTCTCAACCTTCCTAATGCCTCGACCCTTTAATACAGTTCCTCATGTTGTGGTGATCCCCAATTTCATTGTTACAAATTGAACATAATTAAAGCATAGTGATTAATCACAAAAACAATATGTAATTATATATGTGTTTTCCGATGGTCTTAGGCGACCCCTGTGAAAGGGTCGTTCAACCCCCAAAGGGGTCGCAACCCACAGGTTGAGAACCACTGCCCTAGACTAAATTAAAACTTTGATATCAATTTTTCTGTGTGTGTTGTTTTGATTTATGGGTTTTGTTTATTCCTCGGGGCCCACGGAATGGAACCTACCATGGTACTGTAACAGTCTGGAGGGTTTTCTGCGTTGCAACACTCTCTCAGGAGGTCATTGTACACTCTAGCAATTCTTAAAAGCTCCGGTGTAGACAGTTCTTGATGTCTCCTTGAGTATTCATAAAGAAACCTGTGATGTGTAAAGTATCTTGTATATTAGAACTTAGAGAATGAGCAAAACACCAAATCCTGCTATCTTTTAGTCTAGTCAGATTGAATATTAAGTCTGCTCTCAAATGCCGTGCCTCCTCTGGTTTGGTCAGGGAGTGATTTAAGAGGGCAATGTAACTACAGGCGATTATTTTACCTAAATTCTCTATAAATAATGATTTAAACTAACAATGCTTTTACTTAGAGGATGGAATTGTTAGAGTTATTTAGAATTAATTATTAAGATTAATTAATAAAGCATCAGATATTAATTGAGGATAATGGCTTGGGTCGATTTCTGGGTTCTCTGTTCTGTTCCATTGGTCTATATGTCTGTTCTTGTGCCAGTATCAGGCAGTTTTGAGAACCATGGCTTGGTAATATAACTTGATATTCGGTATTGTGATCCCTCCAACTTTGTTTTTCTTTCTCAGGATTGCTGTGGCTATTAGAGGTCTTTTTTTTATTCCAGATGAATATTTGGAGAGTTTGTTCTAGATCTTTGAAATATGCCATTGGTAATTAATAGGGATTGCATGGAATCTGTAGATTGCTTTGGGTAGTATGGACATTTTAATGATGTTGATTCTATCAATCCATGAACATGGTATGTTCTTCCATTTGTTTATGTCTTCCTCTATCTTTTTTTTCAATGTCCTATAGTTTTCCGAGTACAAGTCTTTTACGTCCTTAGTTAAGTTTATTTCTAGGTACCTTAATTTTTATGTTGCAATGGTAAATGGGGTTTTTTTTTCATTTCTCTTTCTGTGAGTTCATTATTGGTGTATAAAGAGGCCATAGATTTCTGGGTGTTGATTTTGCATCCTGCTACATTGCCAAATTCATTTATTAGGTCTAGTAGTTTTTTGATGGAGTCTTTGGGGTTTTCTATGAACAGTATCATGTCATCTGCGAATAAGGACAGTTTTACTTTTTCTTTTCCAGTTTGGATGCCTTTTATTCCTTCTTCTTGTCTGATCACTATGGCTAGCACTTCCAGTACTATGTAGAATAGGAGTGGTGAAAGTCCCTCCATTCCCACTTTGCTGAGAGTTTTTCTCAGGAAAGGGTGTTGGATTTTGTCAAATGCTTTTTCTGCATCGATTGATATGATTATGTGATTTTTGTCTCTCAGGTTGTTTATGTGATGTATCACATTTATTGATTTGTGGATATTTTACCATCCTTGCATCCCCGGAATAAATTCCACTTGGTCATGGTGTATGATCTTTCTAATGTATTGCTGAATCTGATTTGCTAGAATTTTGTTGAGGATTTTAGCATCTATGTTTATCAGAGATATTGGCCTGTAATTCTCTTTCTTTGTAGTGTCTTTGTCTGGTTTTGGGATTAGGGTAATGCTGGCTTCATAGAAAGAGCTTGGAAGTGTGCCTTCCTCTTGAATTTTTTTGGAATAGTCTGAGGAGGATAGGTTTTAGTTCTGCTTTGAATGCTTGGTAGAACTCTTCTGTAAAGCCATCTGGACCAGGGCTTTTGTTTGCTGGAAGATTTTTTATCGCTGTATCAATTTCTTCAGTAGTTATTGGCCTATTCAGGTTTTTTTATTCTTCTTGATTAAGTTTTGGGAGCTTGTATTTTTCTAAGAATATGTCCATTTCATCTAGGTTGTCCATTTTGTTGGGATAGAATTGTTCATAGCATTTTTTCATAATCGTTTGTATTTCTGTGAGATTGGTTGTTACTTCACCCTTTCATTTCTGATTTTGTTTATTTAGGTCCTCTCTCTCTGCTTCTTGGTGAGCCTGGCTAGAGGTTCATCAATCTTGTTTATCCTTTCAAAGAACCAGCTCCTGATTTTGTTGATCTATGTATTGTATTTTTGGTCTCACGTCGTTTATCTCCATTCTGATCTTTATTATTTCCTTCCCTCAGCTTATGCTGAGCTTTTCTTGTTGCTCTCTTTCTAACTCTTTGAGTTGTAAAGTTAGATAATTTATTACCATAGTTTTGTGTTTTTTTTTGAGATAGGCCTGTAGAGCCATGAACTTCCCTCTCAAGACTGCTTTTACTGTGTCCCATAGATTTTGGATTATTGTGTTTTCATTGTCATTTGTTGCCATGATGCTTTTTATTTCTTCTTTGATCTCTTTGGTAACCTAGTCATTGTTTAACAGCATGCTATTTAGCCTCCAGACGTTGGATATTTTCATTGTTTTTATTTTAGTTGATTTCTAGTTTTATGCCATTGTGATCTGAAAAGATGCTTGATATGATTTCTATCTTCTTGAATTTGAAGAGACTTTGCCTATGTCCCAATATGTGGTATATCTTTGAAAATGATCCACGTGCACTTGAGAAGAATGTATATTCTATGGCTTTGGGGTGAAATGTTCTGAAGATGTCAATTAACTGTGCTGGGAAATTTAGTCAGATACATGCAAAAAAATGAAACTAGATCACCAACTTATACCATCCACAAAAACAAACTCAAAATGACTAAAGGACTTGAATATAAGACAAGAAACCATAAAAATCTTATAAGACTCCATAGGCAGCAAAATAGCAGACATATGTCATAGCAATATCTTTACAGACACAGCTCCTAGGGAAAGAGAGACTAAGGAGAAAATAAACAAATGGGACTACATCAAAATAAAAAGCTTCTGCACAACAAAGGAAACCATCAACAAAACAACAGGAAAGCCCACTGCATGGGAGAACATATTTGCCAATGATATTTCTGATAAAGGTTTAATCTCCAAAATTTACAGAGAACTCATACAACTTAAATAAAGGAAGATAAACAATCCAATCAAATAATGGGCAAAAGATCTAAATAGACACTTTTCGAAAGAGTACATACAGAAGGCCAAGAGACATATGAAAACATGCTCAAAGTCACTAATCATCTGAGAGATGCAAATCAAAACAACAATGAGATACCATCTCACACCTGTCAGAATGGCTTTCATCAACAAATCAACAAACAACAAGTGCTGGCGAGGATGTGGAGAGAGAGGAACCCTCGTGTATTGCTGGTGGGAATGCAGACTGGTGCAGCCACTGTGGAAGACATATGGAGTTTCCTCAAAAATCTAAAAATGAAACTCCCATTTGACCCAGAAATCCCACTTCTAGGACTATATCTCAAGAAACGAGAAACACCAATCAGAAAGGATATATGCACCCCTATGTTCATAGCAGCACAATTTACAATAGCTAAGATTTGGAAACAGCCTAAGTGCTATCAGCAGATGAGTGGGTTAAAAAACTGTGGTGCATCTTCACAATGGAATACTATGCTGCTATAGAAAAGAAGGAACTTTTACCATTTGCAACAACATGGATGGAACTGGAAAGTATTATGCTAAGCGAAATAAGCCAGTTGGAGAAAGATAAATATCACATGATCTCACTCATGCATTGGATATAATGATCAACATAATTTGATGAAGAAGAATAGATCCAGAGACAAATAGTAGGGGAAGGGAGAGGTTAGAGAACAACCAAAGGACTTGTACGCATGCATATTAGCATAACCAATGGACACAGACACTAGGGTGGTGGGGGCTTGCCCAGAGTGGGAATGACTGGGGATGGGAGGTCAATTGGGAAAAAAGGAGACATATGTAAAACTTTAGACAATAAATTTTAAACAATGAAAAAAAGCATCAGAAATAGTATATCATACCACCAATACTTGAGAAAATACAGATCAAGTATAATTCTGCTGGAAAATGCATTCAGATTTTCAACTAAATATATTTATAGATATACTTAGTCCTCAAGATAAGTACTATTTTATAGCTGAGGAAACTAAGTCCCTGACCAGTTAAGCACCTTGCTATTAATGGAAGTATAGAATTTTAACCTAATTTCCATGTGATGCCTACTTCATTCTTTTTTTAAAACTATAATACTCTCTGCTTAAACTCTTCTCAAGAGAGAACTCTTAGACATATGTAATACTCTTTGTAATACTTTAAGCAATAAAAAAAGAGCAAAAAAAAAGAAAAACAAGAAGAGATCACAACGATGCTCTTTTGGAAAAAAAAACACCCTAAAAACTGTAAAAAAAAAAAAGAGAGAGAGAGAGAACTCTTCTCTAAGTACTTCATCTGTACTATTTACAATCTTTTTCTTAAGAAAACATTAACTACTCAAAATATATTAAAAATGGTCTTCCAGCCCTAGCCTGTTTGGCTCAGTGGATAAAGAATCAGCCTGTGGACCGAAGAGTCCTTGATTCTGGTCAAGGACATGTACCTAGGTTGCCAGCTCCTCCTTGGGCCAGGCCCTGGTCAGGGTGTGTGCAGGAGGCAACCAATTGATGTGTTTCTCTCACATCAAGATTTCTCTCTGTCTTTCCCTCTCTCTTTCACTCTCTCTAAAACTCAATAAAAAATATCCTCAGGTGATTATTTAAATAATAATAATATTAATAATGGTCTTCCATGTTTTGTGAGAGCAGTACCTCAGAAGAATTTTTGAAGTCCAGGGAACAATTTTTTAACCCTTTTGTTTTGCAGCCTTTGACTGTCTTGATTCATCTTGGTTTTTCTGACATCTTCTCTCCCTCTCTATCTGCCTTCTCAGTCCCATTTGTAGGATATATCCCCATCCCCTAAAGCAGAGGTGTTTATCCTTCAGAGAACTAAGGGCTCCCTTTAATATCTGACATAAGTGATGGACCTTTCCACAAGAATAAAATTACATCTAAAAACACCACCAAAATGTTGCAAAAAAACCCCTTAGAATCCTACCCTAGCTTGGCATTGAAGTCTTGCGTCAAACAGTCACACCCGGAAAGACTGCACCTTAAATCTCTATTTCTGACTTAACATGCTCATTGTTGCTCTATCATTTTTCCCCGACACTTCAAACACTATCTGTGTTGTAATAGTAATGATGATGAAGAAGATCATAATGATGATAACAATTGCTTGCATTTAGTAAGCGCTTGCACCAGGCTCAAGTGAAATGGATTACATCTATCATTTGGTTTACTTCAATTTGACTTAGCACCATGACTTGTGAGAAGCAATAGATCACAGTGGTTATAACAACAGGAGTTTGGAGTCAGACTGCTTGCATTTGAATCCTGGCTCTCCTGCATATTAGCTATGTGACTTTAAAGCAAGTTACTTAACGTCTGTGCTTCAGTTTTCTTTGCTTGTAAAATGAGAATAATAAAAGTATTTTAACCTCAGAGGGTTGTTTTGAAACATATATGACAACAGGTGAGAAGCACTTAAAATTTGGTAAATATTCAATAGCCTGCATCTTCAGTCCAGGTCTCCTTCCAGAGCTCCAGGTTGTCATGTAAAATTTTCTCTTGACGGTTCCAGTGAATTTTTCTACAGGCACCTCACAGTCAATGTGCATAGATTCAAAAATACTATCATACACCCAAAACCTGCTTCTTCACCCATACTTTCCATCTCATTGAATCTGAAAACTACTTACCCAACCACCTAAGCCCCAAACTTGGGTTCATTCCAGATGAAGTTTCTAAAACACAAAAGTGATTTTGTCCTTCCTCATTCTTTAATGAAAATCCTTCAGCGGCATCTCGTTACTTAGCATGCCTGCGTGACCTGAACCCTTTCACTTCTTACTACCCTGTCTCTCTCTGCAGATACCCTATTCATAGCCACATATGCACCGAATGGTTTTATACTTCAATCCATGCTCTACCCCCTAGATTAACAAAGTTTCCGCAAGAACTTCCTTCTGATCAAGCTTTTCTAGCAGCCCCAAATACCATTGACCACTTCCTTCTTCTCTGCCCTCACATTACTTAGCATATAGTGCAAGAAATAAAAGAACATTTCTTGCACTCATTTATATGTCTGTCTCTTCTCACATTTTGCTCCCTATTGATGAAAGCTTACTGGAGATATAGAAACCCTATAGTAAACCTAGTAAAGCTCCTGAATTATATGTCATTATCAATAAACTTTGAATGAATGAATGACTATCCCATAAATTTTATATATGGTGAATTAAAGCACAGAAAGGTTAACTCGTCCCAGTGACTCAATCAGGATTCATATCTTGTCCCTTTGGTTCCAAGTCCACTAGTTTTGCCTTGAACAGCTGGGGTGGCATCCCATGACAGTTAAGCCCACAACCTCCTGGAGTCAAATCCTTACTCTGTCATTTTTTTGGCTGTGAACTTTGGGTAAGTTACTGAGCTTCTCTGTACCTCAGTTTGCTCATCTGAAAAAATGGGAGGAATCATTTATTTTACATGACCTTATAAGAATTGAAATAAATAATCTCTATAAAATACTTAGCCCATTGTCTGGCACATATCAAATACTTGATAAATGTTAGCCATCACTATAAAAACACAGTTGCATTTTTTTAAAATTGTGAAAATACCATAATCTGTAACCATGATTTTTTAAAATTATATACTACCCAATGATTTAAATGGTGCCCATTCTTTCAACCCAAATTACCCAAAATAGGTCAAATCATAAGTTTCTGTTTGCCTTATAAATTTCAATATAGGGTTATGTTACTTAGCCATGAAG
>NW_005367314.1:835994-836765 GCF_000412655.1 Myotis brandtii
AATAATGGGTGAAGCCAGACTAAGCTTTGAAAAAAAGACATTTTTATGGGGACACATAAAAGGTAAAGTTTATGGTACAAAACTGGCAATAGTTGGCAAATTGAGGGTGTACAAAATACCAAACTCAATGATTCTTGATGCTTGTGATTCCACTGTTGACATTTTCAGCAGTGTCTGGACCAAAACAGTCATCGATTTGAAGACAGACATTGACAAAACAAAATAATTCATTTTTGTAGATACATTTAAATTTTGAAAATTAGCTATATGCTAATAAACACTGACTTTATCATCACTCAAAGTGTGTATACATTTTTGGGACATTATGTCTATAGGTATTGGTTTAGTTTGGTAGAAATAGTTAGGTACATGGGCCATGCTCACCAAATTATCAACGCAGGCAAACTCTTCACTCAGAGTGCAGCAGGTGAGTAAAGCTGTCACCATTTCCTCGCCAAGAAAGGTCAGTTCGTCAGTGGAGAGCTGAGGGGCTATCTTTGTGAATTTGATGAAGTAACTGAAAGAACATTTGACTGTTTGGTTAAGAACGAAGCAGATACCCATTTTCCCTTGTCTCACTACTTGAAACCCCAACACTTTAGGCTACAATCAATCAATGTAAGGACAATGTGAACCTCAGCCCTCTCATAAAAAGGTAGAGAATTGTCTCTTCACCCTGTTTTCCTGCACCCTGCCTTCTGGACCTCTGTATTTTGGCTTCCTTCTAATTTCACGGTCATCTCAGAAACTCTCAGGTTTGCCCTTCCTGTT
>NW_005367314.1:839966-918614 GCF_000412655.1 Myotis brandtii
CTTTATTGATTTCAGAGAGGAAGGGAGAGGGAGAGAGAGATAGAAACATCAATGATGAAAGTGAACCATTGATCTGCTGCCTCCTGCACAGCCCCTGCTGGGGATCGAGCCTGCAACCTGGGCATGTGCCCTTGACTGGAATTGAACCTGGGACGCTTCAATCCACAGGCGGAAGCTCTATTCACTGAGTCAAACCAGCCAGGGCTTTCTGTACATTTTGACTAAAATCTGTCTTCAGCTTTTTCTCAATAAACTGTAATGAAGACTCAAGTTACTTTTAAGTATTTGGGGTAATAAATAGATTTTTACTTTGAATGTGATCACGCTGAGGAAGGGCCCTATAGCAGCTCGTCTTTATGTGGGTTACATGTATGTCAACATCACTGTATAAACTAAGTGTGAGAAAGGGCTGGCGAGGAGCGTGGACCTGGTTGGAGAGGGGTGTTCAGGAGAAAAACAAGTAGGGGAAGGAAAACTCTCATAATAGTATGAAGAAATCAGGCTCAAGTTGTCCATCAGACTGTCCTCAAATACTAACCTCTGTCACTTATGGAGCAATAACAATCATGAATGATCCACGAGACCTCCGATCTCCCCTCAGTAAAACAACCTCCTCTTGTTAAATGTTGATTCCTGGTTTTCTCTATGGTCAGAGCAGCAATGCTGACCCCTCTGGAGAGGCTGCTGACCACACTTTACAGGGCATTAGGGGACTCCTTTTGGCAGTTTATCTGGATGAATCCACTGTCTTGGGGGCTAAAGGGAACCTATGAAAGAACAACCCTCCTTCCTCGGGGTGTATTGAAATCATTAACAAATTACCGTAGGTGAGACGTTATGTTAGAGCAGAAAGAAGTGAGTAGACCCCAAATATCACCATTCAGGGTATTTGAGGAAAGAACCGTTGAGAGATGTTGGGAAGGAGGCAGAGATGCTCCCAGCCTTTACTCTACAGCTCCAACTTCCCAGCTATGAAAACAGCACAGCTGGGCCTGGAGGCCCATGGGGACCAAAGAGTCTGCCCTATCCCCCACTCTGTGGTAGGCAGTTACACAGACATGAGCAGAGCAAGGACACTGGGCCAGGTATAGAAGGTCACCAGGGCAGAAAGGCCCGGTGCCTAGCAACTGGGAAAACAAGAACCTTCCTCGGCACCCCCTCTCCCCCAGCATAACCTTTCCTTCCCTAGCATATTGCTGCTCAAGCGGTTTAGACCCCCTGAGAGGGGGAAGGAACAAGGGGACTGGGGAATAGCCCTGAAAAGCATTAGCCCCCAGGACAATGAGCTTCTGATTTGCATCAAATACATCTAGGCCTCACTTGTGTTTCAGCTCCAGACCCAGAAAAGCAGCAAAACCAGACAAGTGACATCATGGCTGCCTCAAGACCAGCGGCATTAGACTGACTGACTAATGATCCTCAGCCCTGGCTCTGACCAGTCAATGGAGACCATGACCCCGAAAAGACACACCTGGGAAGCTGATCAATATTCTACTGAGATCCTCCCCTGGACCACCCCCAGAATCCCACCCTTAGAAACTCTTAGGATGGAGGACAAAGAGCACTATTTCACTTTCTTGAGCACACCCACATCTTTCCCTCCTCTTATTTCCCCAGATGTGTTTTCTTTGCCCTTCATACTCCTAAGCTCCAAGGGCCCTTCTTTTGCTTCTATAACTTGTTTCCTGAGCCCACACAGCCCAGCTGGCTTACTTTTTCCATGGCTCACTTCTTCTACCTCTGTGACTTTTTAAATAAACTTTTGCTTGTATTTGAGTCTTGACTCTGAATTCTTTCTTAACCAGAACTCAAGTATTGAGATTGCTAAACCAATAACATTCTGGTGCCATTTTGCTGCTAACAAAGGGAATGGGAGCCCCACCGAGGCACCCTGGAGCAGCTGGGCCACCAACAAAAACCCACTTCCAGGCTGCTTATGGAGGTGGAGGGTGGCAGTAAGAACAACTCTTATTTATGAATAAACTGGTAAAAATTCAACCAAGTAAATTTGAAACTTTAATTGGCTTTGTTAAATGATTCATGAATTGGACCACATCTCATTTAGCAACTAGAAGGGCTCTCTGAGGATTTATTACAAAATGGAAAGTTTATATAGGAAGAAGGGTGGGGCAAGGGAGCTATTAACACCAGAAATTAACAAATTATTTTTAGATCAGGACCTCTCCTGGGGGAAAGTAATGGCAAGGATTTTATCATGCAGATTACCTCTTCTTTTAATGGGGCCTGGAGAGGGCCCAGGTACAGAGTACATTGGTATTGACCAGAAATTTTCAAATTGGTTGATAAAGATTGTTTCTGAGAGAAGTTAAACAGCAATTAAGTCAAGTATTAAATCTAGATTTGGCATTACAGGTTTTAGCACAAGAGAAGCCATTTGGGGTCTGTGGTTGTCTATTTAACAAAACTAATAGATGATTTTTCTTTTATTCTAAGTGGAAGAAGGTCCCTATGTGATACACAGCTAAAGTGCCAGTTAAGTACTGCTTCCCCTGATGCAGCCCCAGTTTATATTTGTTTTCATAGTGAAATTACTAATTGTACCTGGTTCACTCTCAGAAGTGTTCTAGCTTGAATTGAAAATTATTCCTGTTTATTTTTCTTTCTGCATCAAATATATTTTATTCAACTTATATGAAGCTGAATAAGCATTAATTAATCTACCCTGCATCCCTCAAATGAAAATAAAGACCACGGTCACTGTATTGCAGCTAAAACCCAGGAAAATGATATTCAATTTGTGACTCAAGAAATGTTGGCCTCCACTGGTGAGACTGATGTCACTGGCCCCAGAGAAAAGATATGAACTAATAATATATTTTAAAAATCTTGGCTGGAACCTAAAGATATACAAATGTTTTCTTCTCTGTTCTCACTTTAATATCATAGTTCAACAGTAAAATTCTCTGTTTTAAATGATCACATTTATCTTACACCCTCTTGTATTTTGTTAGATTGTGACTTCCTCGGGGTCAGAGAGCTTTGCTGCCAGGTTCTATGTTGCCACAGACTCAGTGCTCAGAGACCTTTGTAAAGGGAGCTGAATTCTTCCGATGATTTCATAGGGATTCTGACCTCCTAAGATTACATAGGTATCTTCAATTTATTTTAAGGTATTTAGAATCAGAGAAAGGTTTTCTTGTTGAACATGTCTGCAGAAGTTCTCCTCAAAAATACTAGAATTGGTGCATAAACTGAATTCCTAAAGTTTCCCATCACTAAAAATCTGATTTCATGAATATCACTCCAAATATCATCTAAGGCAATAGCATGGATCTTTTTGAGACCCTCTCCCTTCTAAATAGCAGAGACTGGCCGTCCCACAAAAAGTAGTGTAACGCGATGGGGGTCACATGGTCAGACCATTAGCCTCGGGGTCCCGGGAGATGAGAATCCAGCTGTCGTACTGACAAGCCATGGGAAGCTGCTCGCTGTCTAGGAATTGCCGACTTGTGCAGTCAGTATCACTCACCAAACTAAAATCTTTTCAATGGCTTCCCACTGCCTCTGGGATAAGGTCCAAGATTCAAGTTCCTAACATGCTACGGAACCCTAAATGACCTATCCCATTCCTTCAGGCTTATCTCTGTCACTCCTACCTCCACTCTCCTTTATTTCCTCACAAGGCCCAACTTCAAGATGGTTCCCCTGACTGAGCAAAAAAGAAAAAAAAAAAAGAGAGAGAGAGAGAACTCTTCTCTAAGTACTTCATCTGTACTATTTACAATCTTTTTCTTAAGAAAACATTAACTACTCAAAATATATTAAAAATGGTCTTCCAGCCCTAGCCTGTTTGGCTCAGTGGATAAAGAATCAGCCTGTGGACCGAAGAGTCCTTGATTCTGGTCAAGGACATGTACCTAGGTTGCCAGCTCCTCCTTGGGCCAGGCCCTGGTCAGGGTGTGTGCAGGAGGCAACCAATTGATGTGTTTCTCTCACATCAAGATTTCTCTCTGTCTTTCCCTCTCTCTTTCACTCTCTCTAAAACTCAATAAAAAATATCCTCAGGTGATTATTTAAATAATAATAATATTAATAATGGTCTTCCATGTTTTGTGAGAGCAGTACCTCAGAAGAATTTTTGAAGTCCAGGGAACAATTTTTTAACCCTTTTGTTTTGCAGCCTTTGACTGTCTTGATTCATCTTGGTTTTTCTGACATCTTCTCTCCCTCTCTATCTGCCTTCTCAGTCCCATTTGTAGGATATATCCCCATCCCCTAAAGCAGAGGTGTTTATCCTTCAGAGAACTAAGGGCTCCCTTTAATATCTGACATAAGTGATGGACCTTTCCACAAGAATAAAATTACATCTAAAAACACCACCAAAATGTTGCAAAAAAACCCCTTAGAATCCTACCCTAGCTTGGCATTGAAGTCTTGCGTCAAACAGTCACACCCGGAAAGACTGCACCTTAAATCTCTATTTCTGACTTAACATGCTCATTGTTGCTCTATCATTTTTCCCCGACACTTCAAACACTATCTGTGTTGTAATAGTAATGATGATGAAGAAGATCATAATGATGATAACAATTGCTTGCATTTAGTAAGCGCTTGCACCAGGCTCAAGTGAAATGGATTACATCTATCATTTGGTTTACTTCAATTTGACTTAGCACCATGACTTGTGAGAAGCAATAGATCACAGTGGTTATAACAACAGGAGTTTGGAGTCAGACTGCTTGCATTTGAATCCTGGCTCTCCTGCATATTAGCTATGTGACTTTAAAGCAAGTTACTTAACGTCTGTGCTTCAGTTTTCTTTGCTTGTAAAATGAGAATAATAAAAGTATTTTAACCTCAGAGGGTTGTTTTGAAACATATATGACAACAGGTGAGAAGCACTTAAAATTTGGTAAATATTCAATAGCCTGCATCTTCAGTCCAGGTCTCCTTCCAGAGCTCCAGGTTGTCATGTAAAATTTTCTCTTGACGGTTCCAGTGAATTTTTCTACAGGCACCTCACAGTCAATGTGCATAGATTCAAAAATACTATCATACACCCAAAACCTGCTTCTTCACCCATACTTTCCATCTCATTGAATCTGAAAACTACTTACTCAACCACCTAAGCCCCAAACTTGGGTTCATTCCAGATGAAGTTTCTAAAACACAAAAGTGATTTTGTCCTTCCTCATTCTTTAATGAAAATCCTTCAGCGGCATCTCGTTACTTAGCATGCCTGCGTGACCTGAACCCTTTCACTTCTTACTACCCTGTCTCTCTCTGCAGATACCCTATTCATAGCCACATATGCACCGAATGGTTTTATACTTCAATCCATGCTCTACCCCCTAGATTAACAAAGTTTCCTCAAGAACTTCCTTCTGATCAAGCTTTTCCAACAGCCCCAAATACCATTGACCACTTCCTTCTTCTCTGCCCTCACATTACTTAGCATATAGTGCAAGAAATAAAAGAACATTTCTTGCACTCATTTATATGTCTGTCTCTTCTCACATTTTGCTCCCTATTGATGAAAGCTTACTGGAGATATAGAAACCCTATAGTAAACCTAGTAAAGCTCCTGAATTATATGTCATTATCAATAAACTTTGAATGAATGAATGACTATCCCATAAATTTTATATATGGTGAATTAAAGCACAGAAAGGTTAACTCGTCCCAGTGACTCAATCAGGATTCATATCTTGTCCCTTTGGTTCCAAGTCCACTAGTTTTGCCTTGAACAGCTGGGGTGGCATCCCATGACAGTTAAGCCCACAACCTCCTGGAGTCAAATCCTTACTCTGTCATTTTTTTGGCTGTGAACTTTGGGTAAGTTACTGAGCTTCTCTGTACCTCAGTTTGCTCATCTGAAAAAATGGGAGGAATCATTTATTTTACATGACCTTATAAGAATTGAAATAAATAATCTCTATAAAATACTTAGCCCATTGTCTGGCACATATCAAATACTTGATAAATGTTAGCCATCACTATAAAAACACAGTTGCATTTTTTTAAAATTGTGAAAATACCATAATCTGTAACCATGATTTTTTAAAATTATATACTACCCAATGATTTAAATGGTGCCCATTCTTTCAACCCAAATTACCCAAAATAGGTCAAATCATAAGTTTCTGTTTGCCTTATAAATTTCAATATAGGGTTATGTTACTTAGCCATGAAGATATCTTGGTCAGCATTTCGTTCTTCACACACATTTTTATTTTCAGTAAATTTTTCTTCTTTTAGAGATAAATCCTTTGGCTTGTCATCTTTACTCTGAATTATGCACTCGCCACGCTCTGGTATTTTCTTTTCACAGCACTCTTTAATTTTGCTAGAGATAGAATCTTGTTTTGAACAAATATGACTCATAAGCTTGCTCTGTAAGAATGAGAAATGACTTTACTTACCCAACTTTGTTGGGACTGGGTTTTCCTTCATAATGAAATGCAAAGCCAACCATGAGCATAGCATCTGAAATTGCTTCGTTTTGATGGATATAATTTATTTAAATTTTGTATTAATTTAATACACATGAAGTATCAAATTAAAACAAGCTTTTTTTACTCAAGATTTTAGATGATATAACTATGAAAAGTAGACTCTATTATATAAATTCACATTTATTATTAAATAGTAATCATTTAAATACTTTAGCCCTACTCCGATATATTGTTATTTTACATTCTATATGTAGCTTCTTTCCCATAAGAGTTTACCTGCGCTTCAATAAGAACCACCAAAGATATGTTACTTTAATATCTATAATCCTAGATTTCTTCCTTGTGTCCTGAAACTACATTGCCAAGCACATAGTAGAGACTCAATAAACATTTGGTAAGTAAAAGAAATAATGATAAACAAATGAACCACTATAGTAGCTACCAGATGCAGACTTCTGAAACATAAGAAACTATTCTACTCATTGTTGTCATTTTCCGATGGATATTATTAATTTGAAGCTGTTCAAATTATCAAATAATGTACAAAATAAAAAACCTATTCTAGTCCCTCTCCCTGTCCCTCATCCCAATTCTGATCTCCACATAAAATTGTGAAAATAAGACAGGGATGAAGTTATCTTATTTATGCATTAGTTGGATAATTTTTTACAAGCTAATCTGGCCCCTAGTTCCTTCTCCAGACTTTCCAGAATGAGGCTGCACATTGTTTCTACTCTCTGTTGCAGCTTCACATGAACTCCATTGAGTGCCATAAAAACATCCAGATCTCTCGGACTTTGCTCAACCTCTTCCTCCTGCCTAGATTCTTTTTCTGTGACTTTCATGCTCACTGAGGGTGAAGAATGGAGTGAAGCTCTGGGTTGAGGTGAGAAGTGGAATGGGGGGTGGAATCATGTTTTCCATAAACTACATAGAACCAGAGAGCCAGTCTTTGCAGACATATGCACCTCTCACCTAAGGCCATTATCATTCTAGGCAACACATATCTTATTATCTGAAATTCATTTATATTTTGAATGAACTACAATTCAAGTTCTCTTATTTCTCTATAAAGGCATCAAAGAAGATATTAAGATCCCTTTGTCTCAGCTCCAAACTTCAGAGAAAAATCTTCAATTATATCTTAATTCAGTACATTATACTTACTATTATAAAATCCACATTCCCATAAACAAACAATATAACATTAAGTAGCTAATGAGAGAGAGAAACATTGCCGTGAGAAACATTGATCAGATTGAACCCACAACCTAGGTATGTGCCCAGACCAGGAATTGAACCCACGACCTTTTAGTGCACAGGACTATGTTCCAACCAACTGCACCACCTAGTCAGGGTAGAATGTGCAATATTAAAGAATACTTCAATCTGGTGTTAATGAATGTTCACAAGTTCTATATTTATGAAGTTTTATGTCAAACACATTTAGCCAAATAATATAGAATCTGCTGAATAATCTAAAAACAATCCCATGTATTTTTTAAAAAATGTTTTTGTGGGCATATTTTTAAAAAAATATATTTTATTGATTTTTACAGAGAGGAAGGGAGATGGATAGAGAGTTAGAAACATTGATGAGAGAGAAATATTGATCAGCTGCCTCCTGCATGCCCCCTACTGAGGATGTGCCCACAACCAAGGTACATGCCCCTGACCAGAATCGAACCTGGGACCCTTCAGTCCGCAGGCCGACGCTCTATCCACTGAGCCAAACCGGTTAGAGCAATATTTTTTAACATTTTACTTTTTTATTATGTTTATTTTATGTATTTATCTAACAATCTATTAACATTCTCATTTCATTATGATAAAGTAGCCACCTATTAGTGCAACTTCAGGATAAAAAATAACTGTAAAATCACTATCTTTACTTGGTTTTAGAGAATATTTACCCTGCCACGGATGCACTGCACAGCATCCCCTTCACAGCATCCATCATACTTGGAAGAAACATCTTCTAGAATGGAGGTAAGTTCTTCAAATTCAGTCTTGGGGAATTTTTGACTAAGTATAGCAATGTATCTGGAAAGAGAATTAATAAATTACTAAAACATCTTGAACAGCAAGTAAGAGAAGAGGGAGTTATTTGATGATACAGTATAAGTAGCTGCAAAAAAAGTATTGGTACCCTTGTTTTTTCACAGAAGTCTTTACCAAATAGCTGTTTATACATTGCATGACCTGCATGATAACTTTGAAAATCCTAGGCTTATAGTTGAGTCCTATATCAGGACTGGGGATAAAATGACCTGAGAGTTGTGCTCTGTCCCATAATTTTTGCAGCAATGCTCATCGTGTTAGGACCACCACTTCCAGTTGTGAGCCCATGGTCAGCATAGGTAATCCATCACAGACCTCTCTCTTGCTGATGTACTTGAAATCTCAGAATTTTCTCAAAACATTGCACTAGCACCATTAGTAATTGGTTAGGGCAAGCAATTGAGATAAAATGTATCTATATAAAGTAGTCTTCTAGTCATTAAGGTCAAAGATGGGTAGATATGTTAAATTAAAGCATTTGGAGGATTTAGTTTCTAATTGGGAGCTCTCAGACCAATTCAGATTCTCAACTAACCATAAAATATCTCAGAACTAATCCTCTCTCTTTCTGGGCTCTCCCCACCTCCCAAGTCTTTGTTCATCCCGACATAATGTCCTGGTTCTGAGTTATCCATATAGACTGAGGAACTAGGGAGAGCATAAATAAAAAGTCATCAACGATTTAACAAAAATGGAACACAGACAAAAAAAATACAAGTAGAGACAAGATACATATAATAGCACTCACATAGATTTTAAGACTGTCGGTCCAAATCTCAAATATGCCCCACACACATTTTTTTGAAAAGAAGAGAATGCTTTTAAGTATTGTATGATAGGTACTGCCTGAAGAAGAAAGAGAAAGTTCCATTGAATCAAGAGCGAAATCCCACTATTCTCTTATCTCATACCTATATGTCAACCAAATTATTCCAAAGCTTGCTCAGAAATTTAAAAAAAAATCTATGAGATTTTTTTATTGTAGTAAAGTTACATATCAGAAGAAATACTCATTTGAGACACATTAGAAAGGTGAGGTCAGTCTTTCTGATAACTAAATTGCACTTGGTGGGAAGGTGAGTCATGCTGTGTGCTATGAGCTTCTTCATCTTTACTGAGATGAACCCGTTTTGGGGTTAGCTAAGAGAAATTTTGCCAAGGATAGAGATAAAATGTCAAACTTTACCCTGAATAATTATTCACTAGGGCTTTCTTGCAATTTACAAGTAAGACAAAGCCAAAAGAAGACCCTGGAAATGGGTGATTGTCTGTCAAGGGTCTCAGGAAATAAGGACTTTTAAATCAGAGCAAGTGGTCAATGGGTTGAAAACCGGTGAAAGTAGGAAGAGAATGGTTATAAATGGTTACAAACAACTATTTTGCTATAATTTAATTTTCAGTAAAGATCTGTGTTGGGTGACTCCTTATCCTTATCTATGAAATAAATGGAATACCTGCCTTTATTCGAAAGCAGTTAGCTTTGTCTTGTTCTTCACAACATGTTTTAGCCATCTCCTCAATACGACCCATGACTGTTAAAAGTGTAGGAGTGAAAACAAAGGGATTCCTTCTGGAAACTTCATAGATATAGCTATAAAAGAAAAAATAGAAAAGGAAAGAAATGAAAGAATGGTAAACAATAGAGAGGGAACAATAGAAGGGAAAGGAAAGATAGGAAAAGACAAGAAGATCAAGTTGTGAAAAATGAAAGTACAAGAAAGAAAGATTTCTCATTAGAGGAGTCTTCAATATAAGGCAGTGTTATCCTGTCTCCAATAAAAGTATTTTATGGTCTTATCATTGAATTGCCAACTCTAAAATGAGATTGATGATTGCAGTTATAATCCTGAACACAGATATGGCTATTGCCCTTCCTCCCTATGCTGCCAGATGGTCAGCATCTCTTCCTTCCATGTTTAAAGAATAGCTACCTAGACACACTCCATCTGAGATTCAGGGATCATATTCACTTATGTTCAACCAGACTTGTGATTTAGGCTTCAATGAGTACACAGAAAAAGTCTCTATTTCTGTAATTACTGCACTACTAAAACAGATTTTTGCTAAACAATTATTGATTTCATCTTTATTCTCAGTAGAAGCTGTACCTTCCTTTGGACGGCAATATTATTTCCTCCACTAGCAATTTTTCACCATACGCATACTTCTATTCTAGGGTCTATCACATTAGAAAATACACATCATAAATGAAAGGATCTTGAAAGCAGGTTTCATAGCTTATGTTTATATTCTTAACACTGAACACAGAATCTGACACACAATAAACACTGAATGAATTAATCACTCAACAAGCACCACTATATTCCTTTGAAATAGAATATTATGTTCTTTAACCTAAGAATATTTCTTCAATTAGATCATTTTTTCTATTAAAATTAAACTTACTTGCTTAGAAAAGATTCACTGTTATTTTTATAAGCCTGGCATTTCACTTCAGGATCCAGAGTAGGGAGAGGAGGTAGAAATCCTACATCAGCTTTCTTATTAAAGAAGAAACAGAGTCTTCTTTCAAAGCCACCCTTATTGCAGCAGTGTGAAAAGTTGTGCTTTTGTGGTACCCCCTCCATAGCACATATTGCTTCTTGTAAAGCCTCATTCTGGACAACAGAGAAGAAAAAGACACTTTCCATTCAGTGTATAGTTTCTCAACATTTTGAGATGATGCAATGATTAGTGAGCATCACCCTTTAAGGAAAATATTGCAATTTTCCCAACATCAGCAGCTAAGGATCTTGACCCACACCCTTGACAACCATCCCTTCGGCAAACTTTCAGGATACTTTTTCTATCGTATCCTGAGGCTCTCTAACCTCTTATTTTTCTTTTGCTGCTTATATATCCCTTGCATAACAGCCTTTTTCCTCCTCTCCCAAGGTGATGAGGTATTGATAAAGTATTTAGTAGAGGTGTTTAATAATACTTTTTAAGATATGCAGATGGTGATTTTATGCGGGAAAAGCCAGGAAAAGAGGGTGTGATAGTAGAGTTTATATTGAGAGAGGCAGCTAAGGAGGGTACCTCCATACTTCTGTGAGCTTTGCCAGGCTTCTGGCTGCCCTGCAACTTTATATATACAGCATGAACTGCAAGCTCATGGTCAAGTCCTCCTGTGCATCATACTACAGAATTGCATCTCTCCTAGGAAACTACCTTATCCTAAGTACCAGGCAAAGTAAAATGAGGGCACATAGTATCTTTCTTTAAAAATTTTCAAGCCAAAAATTCTCTGTGTTGACAAGTAATCTTATTTATTTATGAAATGGAAAGAAGTTACTTACAGGTAATTTTGAACACTGAGGGAGTGTTCTGTTGGCCAAGCATTGATCTCTGTATTCTGTCATGTTTTTTGCCAACATTTCTACTTCCTCAAAGGATGCCTCCTGAACATATTGAGCAAATGTAATGATGGTGCTGCAACAGTCCACACAGAGTACACAATGATTACCTGCAGAATTTCCATGTATGTCCAAAAAAATCATGGGAACATCCACTTGTTGACAACCTCAGGAAATTATCAAAGTGTGAGGTTACAAATTGTCCAACTTCTTGACAATTCAATTACCTCATCTGAATTTTATGATTAATACT
This sequence comes from Myotis brandtii, assembly GCF_000412655.1. Lineage (NCBI taxonomy): Eukaryota > Metazoa > Chordata > Mammalia > Chiroptera > Vespertilionidae > Myotis > Myotis brandtii. The sequence goes on from NW_005367314.1 coordinate 852,053, forward strand.
ATATTTACTTTTTATATGGTTTCTATTTAATTAAATTACTTTTAAGAAGCATTAACAGTTCTGCAGTATATCAGATTAGATTATGATAAATACCATCATCATCAAAAAGACTTTAGAGAAACTCACATATATCCAACATTGTCCTCTATAAATTTCTGGGTAATATTAAAATCATCTGAAAAGCAAAGATATTAAAATTATTAAATATCCTGATATTTTTAACAGTTTCCCAATAACTATATAGGTCATTTAAATTCACAAAGTACAAAATAGAGAACTAATGGTAGAAAATATTTTGGTATATTTAACAAGAAGGAAAAAGTCATATGAACCAAATATGGGATCTTATTCACAACTGATTGTGTGTTAAAGATACATTCATTAAATTGAATTGACTTGAATTAATCTCAAACTGACCAGACTTTAGATTTGCCATTGATGGCTTGCCAGTCACAAATGCCAAATACAAGCACCACTTTCATGTTAAGTATTTATCATGTAAGACTATAAAAGTAATGTGAAGGTAAACTGATAGGTGATGTAATATTACAATAGAGCCAAACAAGAGCTGCCATGGAATGCTGATGGTCAGTAGGGTTTACAGTGCTGGCCACACATACTTATTTAGGTGATCTCTGGACTAGTCTTAGATCATTGATTCCCTCCCAATTAGCATAATCCAAGCACATTTATATTTGTTCACAATGACTACTTTTACTGAGTTCTTACTTTTACAAAATATTGAGTTATACATTATGAGGCAATCAATGATGACCCACCCTTGGACATCAGGTTCCTAACTACTCTTACAGTACAAGTGATTCATGAACATGACTATGTATAATCCAATTTAAAATGTATATACAGCATACTGGTTAGATAATCATATACTTTATAAAGCATTCCCCCCAATATTTCCAGTACCCACCTGACACCATGCACAGTGAAAGTGACAAGAACTATGTCAAATAGATGGACAGAAGAGTGAATGAGTGGATAGAAAAATGCAAAAAAAACAACAACCAAAAACCAAAACAAAACAAAAAACAAAAGCAACAACAAAAAAAGTCTTTTACTGAGAAATCAACAGGACATGGATTTTAGTAGGATAATGGAAATACAAAGGAAAACACAGGTGCAAAAGATATCAGAGACAAAAATCAGAACTCTTGAACAAGTTGTTACAAGGGGCAAATGAGAAGGAAAACTCAAGAACTCTCACTCTTGTTCAAGCCCTGTGACTGGGTTTCACTAGCAGGCACTGTGGGCTATCAAACTGAGTAAGACACAATCCTCCTCTTCAGACCATTATGAACATTATATGGCCATCAAAACACTTACTGCACCTTTGTGCAAATTACAAAAGGCTACTCCTTTCAGGCCAGAGGAATTACAATAAGACACCTCCTCTGATCAGATGAAGTTCAAAATTTTCCCCTTTGGGTAGAAGAAATATAAAAGTCACCCTTTCCTCCAAAAGGGTACTTCCTTGGCCAGGCTTGTGAGCAGGGGGATATACAGGTTTGGGGAGATTTAGAAAATATATAGTTGGAAGAAGCAGGGTTCAGCATACCCAAAGGTTTTTCTACCCGGCTGGAGATATGTTGAACAACTGAAGATTCCAGAAAAATCCCAACTCAAATCTAGTGTTCACTGTTACTATACACTATACACATTTGTGATAAATATGAGTATTTTCAAATCTAAATTATATCTCCCGGCAATACTTTCTATACTGACATAAGACTAGGTTTCTGTCTGTAGATTGGGTATGACCACCAAAATACAAAATCTGGAATAGTTCAGGATTTCCAATCAGTATATACAAACTAACAGAGGAATGAGAGAAAAAAAAACACAAATAAAAATTAAGTTGAAAGAATACAGATTTAAAAAAATTAGAAATTACCCCAACTTAGTCATTCCTTGGCTGATATACAAGTAAATTTCTTACCAACATCTTGAGGCTTTGTGGGCAAGCTTAGGCATTCAGTCAAAAAGAACAAGAAAATAACAAAACCTGTAAGTTTTAACTGTTTCATTTCTTTAGAAATCATATTCACAAAGCAAAGTAATGTGATAGAGGAAAATCAAGTTTTTATATTAGCCTTTGACACTACTAGTAAAAAAGTAACCTGTTTAACCTATTTCTCACATACGTCATATTTGATTGTTACTTGATCACATTGCAGAATGTTTGCTAATTATTAACTAGGAAAAAATTATCTGTGCTTTACTGGGAAAGAAATCTATTGAGTTAGAAAAAAGTTCATAAGGTAAGTATGCACAATACCAAATCAAATAGATAACCGAAAAAAATTTGAAATATTGCAAATGCTAAGAGAAAAGGGACTAAAATAAATAATTCTCCAAAGAGAAAACACAACTAAGAAAATGTTAAATTTTGCTGGTAGTCAAAGGAAGTTAAATTTAACAATAATAATTTTTATGCCTGCTAGAATTAAAAAAGCAATTAAAATATTCTGGTAAACATATAGCAAAACAGGTACCCATACATTCAAAGCTTTTGGAAAACAAGTTTATAATAAGGATCAATAGTCTTAAAAAAATTTGTTATTTGAACCAATCACTCAAATTTTTGAATCTATATTAAGAACATGATCCTAAATATGGAGCTATTTTAAATTACATGATAAAAAAAATGCTAACAAAGCAGGTGTTAATAAGAATAGTAACAGTATAAGCAACTGGGTGTGATCTTACTGGGAACTGTCTAAGAAGTGGAAGATTTCCTAGAATCGTCCTACCATAGGAGTGGGAAGCTGGAGCATTTGTCCACTGGCTAAGGTGGACAAATAATCATGAAAACCCTAAGAAGGAACAAAAAAATTACTGGGATGAGGTGTTGTGCAAAGCAGCAGTACTGGATAGTACAAAAAATTCTAAAATCCTATATAATAAAAGGTTGATATTCAAATTGTCCCCTCGGGAGTTTGTCCGACTGCGAGTTTGACCACTAGCTATGACATGCGCTGACTATTAAGGGGCAGCGCAGAACCAAGGAAGGAAGGAAGGCCCTGGCCGGCAGCCGGCAGCCAGGGGAAAGAAGGCCCAGATCATCCCTGATTGTCATCTAGGTCTAGGGAACCTTACCCATGCACAAATTTCATGCACCAGGCCTCTAGTATTATAATAATTAAAATAGTGTGGCAGTGGCAACCAAGAGAGAGACCAATGCAACAAACTAAAAGTCTAAAATTATATGCAAATGCCTACTCATACACTAAAATGATTCCAAATAGATTAGAGATCCAAATGTAAAAAGGAAAAAAAATAAAAGTACTAGAAGGAACACAAGTAATTGGGGGATAGTTTTTTTTAACTATGGTGCAAAACCCAGAAAGAGTAATAAATTCAACTAGATAAAAATTTTCTCTAGGACATTACATGGAAAAATACATAAGCAAAGTCAAAAACCTGGAGGAAAAACTGAGAAAAAATATCTTCAATCTATATCATAATATACAAAGAGCTCCTGGAAAATGAAAGTAAAAAGAAAAAAGACAACAATCTGATAGAAAAGTAGCAGAATGATATAAGCAGATAGTACACAAAGAGAAAAAAACTAATGGGCCTTAACCATCTTAAAAAGAAACTTATAATAAGAGAAATACAAATCTAAACACCCTAGTAACATTTCTCACCGATCTGATTGGCAAAAATCTAAAAGTTTGATGACATCTTTTGAGGATAAACTGTTGGGAAATAGATCCTCTCATCCATTTTGATTTGAATGCAAAATGGTAATGCAATATCTGCTGGCCTGGTCTTAGGCAGCCATCTTGTGAGGGTGTGAGGGTTAATTGTCATATTACCTCCTTATTAAATAGGATGACTAAAGTACTAGGTTATACTAGTACATTGTGACATTGTTTGCAGTAGTAGAAGAATGGAAATAATCCAAATGTCCATCAGTAGAAGGGTGGTTAAGAAAATATAGATATACACAAAAAGAAATTCTATGAAGCTGTTTTTAAAATTTTAAGGAAAAAATTATGCATAATATTGAGTGATTGCCAGGATTACATTTTTTAAGTGAAAAAAGCAAGGTCTAGAACAATATTTGTAATATGTTACCCCTGTATAATAAAGATAGAATGGTGTAATAGCAACACATTTACATACGTATTTGCTTAGATATGAAAAATAAAGAACAGATGGATAAAATAGAACTAAGCAAAGCTATTATCTATAGGAGAAAGGGAGAATAGGAGAGAAGGGATAGAGTCTTAATCAGTTCAGACTTCTCTAACAAAATGCCATAAACTTGGTGGCTTTTAAACCACAGAAATGTATTTCTTACAGTTCTGGAAGCTGAAAATCTGAGATCACCCCTCCAACATGGTCAAATTCTAGGGAGAGCTCTCTTCTGGGTTGTAGGTAGGTGGCTGACTTCTGGTTGTATCCTCAAAAAAAAAAAAGGGTATCAGGCTTCATGAGTTGAAAAATATTTCTTTCTCTTCAATTTTTTTGGAAGAGTTTTTTGTATAATTAATATTATTTCTTCTTCAAATGTTTAGTAGAATTTACCAGTTAAGCCAGCAGGTTTCTTTGTTTAAATGACCTTAACAAAATTTTTCATTTCTTTAATAGATACAGAATTAATCAGATTATCTATTTTTTCTGGAGTGAGTTTTGGTAATTTATCCATTTCATCTAAGTTATCAAATTTATTAGAAAAATATTTTTCAAAATATTTCCTTATTTTTATTATTACTAGGGGCTCAGTGCATGAATTTGTGCACCTTGAAAGGAACTGTGAGCCGTGAGGCTGCTGTGGGCACAGGGGTGTGTCTCGGCCCATCCTCTGTGTCTCCACCTGGCCCCTCCCACTGCGGCCCTCGGTCCTCTGTCTGCCAGCAGCCCCGCTCCCACCACTGCTGCTCCCATGTCTTTACCTGGCCCCTCCCACTGTGGCCCTTGGTCCTCTGTCTGCCAGCAGCCCCGTTCCCACCACTGCTGCTCCCATGTGCTGACGGCACCAGTGCTGCTCATACCCGCTGACAGTGCAGAGTGATTGGGGCCAGTGCCAGCAGTGGGTGTGAGTGGGTCTGGTGCTGGCAGCAGGTGCAATCCCCGGTGGGACCACAGCATGCAGGAGCAAAGAATTTTCAGTAACCACCAGAGGCCTGCTCCAATGACAGCGACCAGTGCCCCACCTTAGTCTGGTGCCCCCACTCACTTGCTCCACCATCTCGTCATGGCCTATGCCTGCCATGTTCTGTGCCCTCCCACCTGCTGCCGACGCCCGCCATGTTCCATGTGTGCCTCCTGGTGGTCAGTGCACATCATAGCAACCTGGTTGTTCAATTGTTCTACTGTTTGGTCTATTTGCATATTAGGGTTTTATATAGAGAGATTATTAATTTCATATCTATAGTGATGTCACCTCTCTCACTCCTGATATTGATAATTTGTCTTTTCTCTTTTTTAAAAAATATTTCTTTATTGATTTCAGAGAGGAAGGGAGAGAGAGAGAGAGATAGAAACATCAATGATGAGAGAGAATCATCAATCGGCTGCCTCCTGCATGCCCCACACTGGGGATCAAGCCCATAACCCAGGGATGTGCCCTTGGCCAGAATCAAACCTAAGAGCCTCCAGTCCTCAGGCCAACACTCTATCCACTGAGGCAAACTGGCTAGGGCTTTTCTCTTTTTTTAACCATTGATAAATCTGGCTAGAGGTTTATCATTATTATTGATCTCAAAGAACAAGCATTTGGTTTCATTGATTTTTATCTATTGCTTTTCTGTTTTCTAGTTTATTAGTTTCTGCCTTCTATATTATTTTCTTTCTTATGCTTACTTTGTTTTAGTTTTTTTCTTTTTCTTTCTTTTTTTGTTTTTTGTTTGCTTCTTTCTTAAGGTGGAAGCTGAGTTTGTTACACAAGACCAGAGAAAAACCAAGCAATGCTTAGAGAGATGGAGTTCCACTTTATTATTATTATTACACTAGTGGGCTCAGAGAAAAATGTCTTTCAAGTTCTGAGCAAATCAACAAGCAGGAGTTTTCTTTTTATTAAAGAGCCAGCCCTATGTGTGCTTAGTAGTTATCTCCCTGGAAGCTTGTGGCCTTGAAAACAACACAGTTCTATTCAATTAAAAAATACATCTGGCATAAGCATGGGAGTATCTAGTCTCTGGCCTACAAGGTCAGACAGTTGAGTTTATCTTCCTTATTATTCAAGCAGGCTAGAAAGCAAAGTTATTTTCTCAGAATAAGGGGCTGTCTAAAAAATAGCAGAGTTGACTTTACAGAATGAGGGACTATCTAAATAGAGAATTTCACAAAGTAGTTTTACAAAATAGGGGTTAGCCTTCTCAAGTTCATTAGTTTGAGATCTTCTTTCCTTTGTAATATGTCATCTGAGGATAACAGAGGGCTATAAATTATAAAACAGAGTGCATTTAATGCTGTAAATTTTAAGTACTGTTTTAGATGCATCCCAAAATTCTGGTATGTTGTGTTTTCATTTTCACTCATTTCAAAATATTTTTAAATGCCCTTTTTGCTTCTTTAGTTCATGAGTGCTTTAGAAATGATAGATTTAGTTAATGAACATTTTGGGGTTTCCAGAGACCCCACTATCATTTATTACTAATTTAATTCCATGCTATCAAGCAATTCTCTAGAATCTCATTTAACTCTCTTCGAGGGAGACAAATCCCTTACATGGTAATCCATAATTCCTTATATGATTGGGCCAGAGGGGGTAGGGAAAAGTTTGGGAGAGCTCATTCTTTTTCTTTTCTCTTTAAATTTTATTTTGTATTGGTTTCAGGTGTACAGCTTAGCAGTTAGACAATCATATACTTTTCATAGTGTTCCTCCTGCTATTTTTACAGTACCCACCTGGCAACATAGATAGTTATTACAATATTATTGACCGTATTTCTTATGCTATAGTTTATATCCTCATGACTATTTTGTATCTACCAATTTGTACTTTTCTAAAGCATTTTTATAGTTATCTTTATTGTTGAAAGTATTACACATGTCCCGTTTGTTTGTTTGTTTGTTTGTTTGTTTGTTTTTCCCATTGACCCCCTCCACTCCACACCTTCACCCCCTCCCAAGCCTTCACCACTCTATTGTCTGTGCCCACAGACGATGGGGGAGCTAATTCTTAAGAGTGGCTGTTCTGTGCTCACTTATTTTCAACAGTTTGTCTACCCCACAGGAGTTTTTAATTTATCAATATCTGGAATGAGAAAGGTGACATCACCATAGATGTTAAAATGGTAACAAGGTAATATTTTGAAAAATATTTTGCCAGTAAATTTGACAGTTTAGATAAAATGGGCAAATGCCTTGAAAGACACAAACTACCAAAGCTCACTTCAGAAAAAAGAATCTAATCCTGTTGACACCAGGCAATATGGTCACTGCTTCTGTTTATTTCACAGTAGCAATACTTCAAGTGATGGTCTTCTTTGCAATTTAGTGTACAGACAAGAGCACAAGTTACATTCTAACCGCCCCCGCCACCCCCCACACACAACTATTCATCCTCTTTAAAGCCAGCTACCCTATCACCACTCTCCAAACCCCATCTCTCATTCTCTCTCTCTCTCTCTCTCTCTCTCTCTCTCTCACACACACACTCTAAATAAATAAATAAATAAAAATAAAACATGAGAAAACACATTTCTCCTCCACAAGGAAAAGATCTGGTGTGTGTGTGTGTGTGTGTGTGTGTGTGTGTGTGTGTGTGTGTGTATGTGTTTTATAGCAAAGGATGGAAATTTATTGAAGAACAAGTACAGACTCCCATGTGGGGGGGAGGAAAGGGTCCCAGCCGTCCCTTCTTCCACAGTTTATAAAGGCTTCAAGTCCCTGTGTCCAGATATCCCCTCTGATTGGCCACTCTCCCCCTTTTTTATTTGGTCACTATAGCAACTCCTGAACTCAAAGGTCAAACACCACATGGGACATGTGATGCCCTCCTCCCTCATTGTTCTTCTTTTCTTTTATCTCTCTTCCTTCTTTATTTTGTAAATATAGACCTTTTTGGCTACTTCCAGCTCCTTGTCTTATGTAAAATGCAACTGTTGCTGCTCCCTGCACCTGGCTTCCTTGTGTTATGGAGATGTACCTTCTCCCAAACAGTAGCCCTGTTTTGTTCCCTGGACCCCAATTCTATAAATTCCCTAAGCCTTCCTATTGAAGAATGGTAACAATCATCTCAGGTAGAAACTATAGTTTAACTTTAACCCTGCTGTTTGGCTTCGGTACTTATTTGCTTTGTTTAACAATAGAAAAGTTATTTTGATTTTCTGAACTTATGTATGCTATCCCATTGATCGTGATCTTACTGGTTATCCAAGCACATTCTTCTGTACCTGGGAACTAGGACAGCACAATTATCCTAAATTGCCTCAGTGGCTCTAGATAATGTGTCCCTGTCAATTCAGTGGTCCCAAGACCCGAGGGCTCTAGATAATGTGTTTCTGTCAACTCAATGGTCCGAAGACCCAAAACTATAATTAATCTTTGTAGATAACTAATCGCTTCTATAACTGCTTTGTGCAAACCAGGTCCTCATTCCAAACCCTGGGATGTAATCAATACCTTTGTGATCTTTGCCTATATAAATCTGATGTTGGGGCTGGGGAGGACACTGCAAGATTTGGGAGAGCGAAATGCCCCCTCGTAGTCCTGGATTGCAATAAATGTGACTCTTTAATTCGACTTCTTGAGGCGTCCTTCTGTGATTCACGGGGTACATTACAACATTATATTCCCCTGAAATTCCTGTTTCAGTCCCCCCTCCTATTAGGAAACCCCAACTGCCATTGGGGACAGGGGACACCGCATCTTTCTGACTGCTTCCCGCTTCCTGCTGGCAAAGGTGTTGTAGTTTGGAGCAGCAGTCAGGGTCCCATCAGAAGTGGGTGGTCTAAGGATCCACGGAAGATGGATGTAGCGGCCTCCATTTGCTGTTCCATGCGGAGGACCAGTTGTATCTTTAGGGCTTCTAAATGGGAGGATATGAAACATCCCAAAGGTTAAACAAGCAATGGTTAAAGATGAGTAATAAAAAACAGTATAAATCAAGGTCTGAGAAGAAGGGCTAGCTAATAGGGATGGCATTATATCTTTAATTGGTGCCCAGACTTCTGGGGCTAGGCTGTCTCTTCTGTAAAGAGCTGTAGGGCTCTCTGATATGATTAGGAAGGCATGGGAGAAGAACAGCTCACCCCCGTTATACCCTAGAGGTTGAGAAAAATAGCTCTTTATTGGCCTTCCAGACACACCTAAAATGATTATCGCCTTTGATGATTAACTGACCAGGCTTAGAGAGAAGTACAGAGAAAGTGGCTCCCGTGTCAAGGAAGAAATTAATTTCCTTGCCTCCCACTGTCAGACTTACCCTGGGTTTCTAGGTGGAAATAATGACAATCTTGTGAGGGGCTGGGTTGGGAGACCCTGGGCCCTGTCGGTCCTGTTGGGCCAGCTGGGTCGCCAGCCCTGACCCAAGAGACCTCCGTCTCTGGGGACAGTCCAACTTCCATTGGTTTCCTTGACAGCCAGGACAGGGCTTCAGGGGTCTACTATGCCTCTTGGGGCAATTCCAGTGCATATGTCCAAGTTGGCGGAACTTATGACAAGTGAACAGAACTGACCATTTGCCTCCGGGCTCTGACTGGGGGCGTCTGCTCTCCCTAAGCGTGGCATAAAGAGCCTCCATCTTGGCCTGGCTTCTCCTGTCTTTTCTATCTTCTTCCTCCTGGTCTCTATTATACAACACAGAGGTGGCGACTTTCAAGAGATCATCTAAAGTGCTCTCAGGGAGCATTATGCTAAGTGAAACAAGCCAGTCAATGAAGGAAAAATACCACATGATCTCACTCATTCATGGATAATAAAGACCATTACAAACTTTTGAACAATAATAGATACAGAGGCAGAGCTGCCTCAAACTGATTGTCAAACTGCAGTGGGAAGGCCAGAGAGGGTTGGGGGGCAGAAGGGAGGGGAGTAAGAGATCAACCGAAGGACTTGTATGCATGCATATAAGCATAACTAATGGACATAAGACACTGGGGGGTAAGGGAGGGCAGGGGATTGTCAAGGGCGGGGAAAAAAAGGACACATATGTAATACCCTTTGTAATACTTTACTAATGGGCATAAGACACTGGGGGGTGAGGGAGGGCAGGGGATTTTCAAGGGTGGGAGGGGAAAAAGGACACATATGTAATACCCTTTGTAATACTTTTAGCAAAAAAACAAATAAAAATTTTTAAAAAAATAAAAAAAAATAAAGTGCTCTCAGGGCCAATGGCCAATTTCTGCCATTTCCTCCTGATGTCTGAGGCTGATTGAATAATGAATTTGTCCTTTAAAATCAACTGTCCCTCTACTGAACCTGGGGTTAGATTGGTGTGCTTCACCAATGCCTCTCTAAGTCTCTCTAAAAATGAGGAGAGATTCTCATTAGCCTCCTGGCTGATGGTAGTTAGTTTGGAGTAATTAATAAGCTTAGACTTGCTTCTTTTGAGGCCTTCTACTATGCAAGCCTGACAGTGTCTTATTTTCCACATCTCGACATCAGGGTCCCACCCTGGGTCTGTACTAGGAACTGCCTCAGACCCTGTCAAGTATCTTTTTTTCTCATTGGGGTTTGTAATGTCTCGTACACAGGAGATGTAATAACTATTGCCAAAGTCTCAAGCTTCTGCTAAAACTTTCTCTTTCTCTGTGTGGGACAAGGTTTGCTTTAGAAGGTTCATTAAGTCCCCGTAAGATACATCAAATACTTGACTGATTTTCTGAAAGGCCTCAATATAATTATCAGGATTATCGGAGAATCTCCCCAGGTCTTTCTTTATCTGGCTCAGGTCTTTAAGGCTGAAAGGGACCTGAACTCTGATGCTCCCAAATTCGCCCACCTGCTCTATCAGGGGGAAGAGACCGTCCGGGCTCCCCCATGGAGGGAGGGCCCTGGAAGTCTGCCTTTCCGCTGGCAGAGGTATTTTCCCTGGACGCCCAGGATGAGGGTGGCAAAACACTTCACCTGGGGGTTCAGATGGAGGGCAAGAGGGCTTTGGTGGCATTGGAGCCTTTTCCTCCGGCAGGTTTTGGGCTTCTATTGCCAGGAGGGAGGGATCAAGTTTGCAGTTCTTGTGTAAGTCTGGCTTGTCTCTTAGGGCAAAGGAAGTTCGGACACATGGAACTTCTGACCATTTTTCTTCCTTCCTACAGAAAAGATCTAATTGTAGGATGATGTTATACTTGAGGCTTCCCTCTGAGGGCAAACTCTCCCAGTTAGCTAGTTGGTATTGGGGCCAAACCTGAGTGCAGAAAGAAATCAGGAGCTTTTTCTTTAAGGTTTGTGAGTCAAACTCATTCTTGAGAATACATTTTAGTGGACTATGTTTAGGTAGTGTAGAGAACACACTTCCCATCGTTCAACGTGAAGAGGTTTGAATTACGGAGAAATTCCTGACTGATGCATCATTTTGAAATGGAATTTTTGGACTGGAACCTGGATTCTTTGTCCGCCAGAGTCAAAGAATGAATCCACAGACAGAGAGTAATATAGCAAAGGTGGAGATTTATTGAAGAACAACTACAGACTTACACGTGGGGAGAGGGAAAGAGTCCCACAGAATGGACTCCCATGTGGGGAGGAGGAAAAGGGTCCCCTCTCATGTTTTTTATGTTAATTTTTAGAACCATGCTTCTTCCTCTCCTTAGTGTGCCTTTTAGAGGATGAAGCTAGAAACCTCTCTAGTTCACCACCTTATAAGAATATACAGCCATTCATCCATATATTCAACAAATATTTATAGAATGCCTATTATGTTCCAGGCACTGCGCTCTATGCTGAGGATAACAGAAGTGAACAAAACAGACTGGAATTCCTGTCCTCCTGAGGCTTCCACTAGTGGAGGTAGACAGAAAACAAAACAAGTAAAATCTAGTGCATATCTGATGGTGATAAGTGATGTGGGTGATAGTGATAATGGTATAACTTAAAATAGGACACTAAAGGAAGACATTAACATCCAGTAGATGATAATGAGTAGAAAGTGTGAGGAGGTGATGGAGTGAGCCCCACAAATATCTGAGGACAGTTTTCCAAGCAAGAAGAATCACAAAAGCAACACTCTGAGCAGGAAATTAATTGGTGACTTGAAAAACAGCAAGGAGGCCACCGGCCTGAGCAAAGGGACCCAATGGGAAAGGCAAAAAAGAAGAGGGCAGAAAGGAACCACCATGTAGGGACAGTGCACAGACTTCACATTTTTCTCTGAGTGAGATGGGAAGACACTAGTGATTTTTAGTTTAAAAAACTGGCATAATGAGTGTGTTACATGCTATTGAATCAGGTCCCAAGTCCTGGCGACCCTATGAATGGGTGATTCCACACTGTTCTGTCCTCAACAGCCCTGATCAGCTCCTGCCGATTCATGCTTATGGCTTCTTTTATGGAATCATCCATCTCATATTAGGTCTTTCTCTTTTCCTGATGCCTTCTATTTTTTCCAACATTACTTTCCCAAGAACCCTGTTTTCTCATGATGTGCTCAAAGTGAGACAGCTTTAGTTTTGTCATTTTTTGCCTCCAGGGATGTTTCCGCTTTAATTTGCTCTAAAACCCACTTGTTTATCTTTTTGGTGGACCAGGGTATCCATAAATCTCTCCTCCAACACCACCTTTCAAGAGAATCAATTTTTTTTATCATCCCTTTATACTAGCCCAACTTCCGCATCCACAGGTAGTAATTGGGAATTTGAGGATGTGGATGATCTTATCCTTGGTCTGTAATGAAACATCTGTACTCTTGATGATCTTTCCTAATTCCTCCACTGTTGTTCCTCTGAGTCTCAATCTTCTCATGAATTTTTGTATTCAGGCATAATGATGTAAAGAATCATTTCAATTAGTATATTGTAACTAGAGCTGGGGCAGGGGGGTGGAGGGGGCGGCAAGGATACTTGAGAGGAGACCAATTAAGAAACTATTGCAATAATCCATGTGTGGTATGCTTGTGGCTTGTATTATAGGTATTGAGAAAGAGTAAAATTCTAGATCTATTTTGAAGGTAGAGCCAACAAACTTTGCTCATAGACTAAAGGTAGGGGCGATATGGAAGAGAACCAGAGATGACTCTAAGGCTTGTGGCTTGGGAAAGTAGAAGAATTGACAAGATTGAGGGAAACACAAGTTTGGGATAGAGAAGAGTTCAGTTTGGAATGTGCTAAGTTTGTGTTCTTTCTGCATGGTCACCATGGAGCTGTGAGGAAGGAAGCTGGCACATGAACCTGGAAATTAAGAAAAAAATCCAGGCTGGAGATATAAATGTGTGTTGTAAACACATATTAATGTGCTGGTGTTACTGCACTGTCTAGATGAGATCATCCAGAGAATGATCCAGAGAGATCATTCAGGAAAGGCTGCTCTGAGACACTCCAATACTTAGAGGTCAAAGAGTTGCAGAAATTGCAGTGAAGACTCAGGAGGGGCAGCCATAAGATTGGAGGGAAATGCAAAGCCAAGTAGAAAAATGTTTCAAGGGAAAGGGAATGATCAATTCTGTCAGGTTGTACTGAGAGAACTCAAGTAAGCTAGAGACTGAGCAGTAACTACTGGATTTTACAGCATGAAGGTCATTGGTAACCTTGATTAGATGTTCCCTTGAATCTTTATTTGTTTGCCTGACTTGTTTTTTCAAAGAAGTAAAAACTATTTAAAATCTCCAATGCAATTACTATTGCATTGATGTCAATTTGTCCTTGTGTTTCCTTTTTTCTTTTCTTTATATATTTCACTGAAACATAGTTTGGCTCATAAATTTTTCCAATATTTTTATTATCACTGAACTTCCTTCTTAACAAAAAAATTGTATTTTTTTATTTAATGCTTTCAAATTGAATTCTACTTTATCTTGTTGTGATCTCTAAATTAATACCTTTCAGAATTACAACAAAATCAAATGAAGTCCAGAGATGTTGCAACAGAAATGAAAGAAAAATGTAAAGTACTATTTAAAGAAATCATCTTTAGGTTTTCATAAATAAGCAAGTAGGAAAAAGGAGACATTTGAAGATACTTTATTTTGATGATAAGGAAATCTCACATAAAAGTCTTCATTATTTTATTAATTCACAAAAAGTACTAAAGTCATTTAGAATTAAAAAGTTCACACCAAACCGTAAAGACATATTTTGTCTTCTTCTCTTCACCCTGTAATGTGAACAAAAATATATTAAGTATTAATTAAGTGAGTAAGTACAGAATGTAACTGGTTCTATTATTTGATATCAGAGAAATATTAGATAAATAGGAAGTTCTGATGGCAGTCCCTGAGGCCTCTGAATCAACCTCAACAAATTTTGAGTTAGTTGAGTCATTTTAGGCATAATTTTTTTTCAGTATCTTTAAAATAAAGATTTTTTTTATTGAATTGCATTTCTTTGGTAGGAAAAGCATTTAATGGTAGTTGTTAGGATGTATTTCACTATAGAGTGATATTTGGGGAATATCAACAGTATTTAGCTTTGTCTGAACGTTTTGTTACCTGAGATAATTTAAACTCCCAAAGCAGCACGAGTTTTTGAAATCAGTTTTGGACCCTGCAAATTAAGAACAAATAAGAATCATTAGATCAGACGTTCTCAACTTGTGGGTCGCGACCCCTTTGGGGGTCGTAGCAGTTCTCAACCTGTGGGGTCGCGACTCCTTTGGGGGTCAAATGACCCTTTCACAGGGATCGCCAAAGACCATCGGAAAACACATATATAATTACATATTGTTTTTGTGATTAATCACTATGCTTTAATTATGTTCAATTTGTAACAATGAAATTGGGGGTCACCACAACATGAGGAACTGTATTAAAGGGTCACGGCATTAGGAAGGTTGAGAACCATTGCATTAGATAAAGAAATTAGTTACTGTTCTAGTCATACAGTTAATTCCCCACTATCCAAGGGTGATCTCGCAAGTTTATAGATGAACCAAGTTAAAAATAAAGATATACATTTCTGATGCCAACAAGCTGGGACAATGGCAGCCAGAGAGAGAGAAAAATCCATTCAGATCAATAGTAGATTTTGTTTTTCCTACACTAATCTCTGTACACACTCAAGCACATTTAATTATATTATCTATTGAAAAGCTCAAGATTTCTAAGTATTATATATCTTTGGAATTTATATTAAAAAATCTAAACGTTTACACTAGGAAATAGACAAAATTGGCAAAAAGGCTAAATTATACAATATATTTTTTAAATGTAGTGATGCTATATTTAAATGTTTAATAATATAAACTAAAGACTTACAAAATGTAGGCAGTTACAAATACAGCTAAAATTGCTAAATAATTAGATTAAGATAATTCCTAACTACTACTCTGTTGATATTCAAAGCTATGCTTCCTAAGGAGTTCAAATATATTTTCTGTAAATATTCCCCCAGGATCCTGTTTGCACATTTCATTTGCTAATAATCCATTTAATATATTCAGCTGAACAGATAAATTTTAGGTCAGAAACTATCTAAATTATCATCAATCAATTATATATTCAATTTATTATTTTATCTACTAGGAAATAAATCAAAATTAGTAATTTTCTTAATATATTTAAAGTCATACTACTTCCTAATATTTGGTGAGAAAACTGTGATTATTTTTAAAATGTCACATAATTCTTCAGTCTATTTCTAGATGAAATTTACATCTCTCTGGCATTATTTTAAAGTTATAGATCAGTGGGGTGTTCTTTTCACTATTCATTGCAGAAAATTCTGTACCAAGTGTTCTGAGTGTGAAAATGAGCTGCACATACCTCTTCTGCAAAGCAGACTTCCTGTTCTTGACCTTGGCAGCACTTTTCCAGTAGGCCAGAGAAATCTGCAATGACAGCTTCAAGTTGTTCCTCTGATATTTGTGGCTTTTGCTTCACAAGGTTAATGAGAAACCTATGATTTAAAACAAAACAAAATACGAGAGAAGTCTGTTATGCAATGATATTTTTCTAAAGCCTTCCTCGTAGAGAATATTCAGAGTCTTGGCAACCCTCACCGTAAACCCTCTTTCCATCAGCCCGTAACCAGACTTAACTCACTTGTCTAATACTTTTATTAGAAAGATATCTAGAAACATGCCAAGTGTTCCACTGGTCTGCATTTGTGCAGATGATAGAGGAAACATTATTTAATAGTTCCATCACACTTACATGTAGTGAAATACAGTTTATTTCTTAATTATCCAGAATATTGTTTCTGATTCTCTCTTCTCAAAGGCCCAGATTTCCCAACTCCTGCCATTCATAATTATGACACCCTTACCTGTGCACTAGCAATACTAACTGCCTGCTCTACTCATTGAGCAGTGCTTTCATGTTGGAATTAATGTTGGATGGAGCAAGAGGAAAGGCCTGCCAGAAGAGATAGCATTCTTACTGTACCTTGCAACATGCCCCAGATTTTAACAGAGAAAAAAGGGAAGACCAGGTTTTCCAAAATGAAGGAAGACCATTTACAAAACAAGCAAGTATTAAAATGCATGGGGATTTGGAGACCATGTGTTTCATTGACTTGCATTACCATTACAGAATGCCTCCCACAATCAATTGAAATGTGCACTTCATTTCTAAACACCCACACTTCATGGCTGAATTAAATATAGTTATTCTTTTCAAAGAGTAAATTATGTGAAAAAAGATTCAGTGGTGTTTTGGAATGAAAGTACCCAGACTTATTGTAAAGATATATCCTAATTCCACAAAATAAATTGCCCATTTTCCTCAGTCCCAAAATAACATTACCACAGTAGTGCCCGTAGAGACTGCTTTGACAAACAGGGACTTGTCTGCCTTACTGAGTTTTTCCAGCTCTACATCCCAGTGAGGCTGTGAAGTCACTGAGAGAAGACTATTTTGAAAGCCACTTTCAGTGCTTTGGAGCAATACTGTTCTCCTGAGGGGCCCAAGAGTGTTGGGTGTGTAGCATAGAAATATCAACTGCTACTTGGTGTTGTCAGCCTTCTCCATGTTAGCAAATAACAATTTCTTACTGTTGCTTCATTGTTTGCAGTGCTACACCCTGAGCTTGGCACAGATCCTTATGGAAGATGAACTTGTCATCAGAGAACGGTGGAGGGACATATGTTTCATCCACCACCAAGCTGCTGAAGCATGGCCTCCTGTTGGCATACGAAGAAGTGCAGCACTGGCCAACAGCAGCGTTTATAGGCGTCTCTCCATGCCTGATGCATAATTGGCCAATAATAACGTCCGCCTAGTTAGGAGAATGGGAAAAGAGACAGCAAGGGGATTGAGCATTAGCCATAAAATTGATTCAGGTTTCCAGAAAATCATTGCAATATTTTTAATGTATTATAGCTTAATTAATATTATAAGAAAATGTGCTGTCTGTGTAGGATCATGTATTGCTACATTGTAGATTCTTGTTTACCCATTTATTTGGGATGAGCCTCAGCATTTAGTGACAGACGTTCTAAAGGTGATGTTGAAGATAGTCTCTTCAACTCTATTTTAGTTCTTTGAAAGATGCTTCCAACGGGGAAAAAGTATCTTCCCTGACCTAAGAAATCAATACATGGCTTACATTTTCCTTGTTATGTGGTTGAGTTCTCTATTTTACTTTTGGGACCAAAGAATCACCTTCTGAAGATAAGAATAGCTCAAACTTAGTCACTGCATGTGTGTGTGTGTGTGTGTGTGTGCATGTGCGTGTGTGCTCTCTATTTTACTTTTGGAACCAAAGAATCACCTTCTGAAGATAAGAATAGCACAAACTTAGTCACTACATGTGTGTGTGTGTATGTGAGTGCGTGTGTGTGTAAGGCTTTCCTAATGTGGAATCCTCCTACCTTCCATACTTTGGAGCTATTTTGAAGCACTTACTAATAACTTGTATTAAGGGCCAACATACTTTTTGTGCGTACTATGTCTTAGGCTAGTCCTAATACAAGTGGGTTAGGCACATTACCTCGTGACAGCTGTCTTATGAGGATGGCACAATTTTTATTCTCCAATGCCAGATGAAAAAGCTCAAGCATAGCGAGGTAACTAGCTTCTCCCATGTGAAATGACTAACAAGTGTTGAAAGTGGGAAAGGACTGTAGTTAGGAGCCCCCCAGAACACACTCTTGAACCATTGCACTATCCTACATTCCTGCATCCACCCAACATATCCTATATAATAAAAGGCTAATTTGCAAATAGACTGAAAGGCAGAACAACCGGAACAACCAAACAACCGAACAACCAGTCACTATGACATGCGCTGACTACCAAGGGGTGTGTGCAGAACATGGTGGGCTTTAGCTGCGGCAGGATGGTGGAGCAGGTGAGCAGAAATGCCAGACCAAGGTGGGGCATCAGTTGCTGTTATTGGGGCGAGCCTCTGGTGGTTACTGAAAATTCTTTGCTCTCCTGTACTGAAGTCTCACCCAGTGCTTGCACCTGCTGCTGACACCAGAGCTGCCGCTCACACCCACTGCCAGTGCCAACCCCACTCGCACCCACAGCTGGCACTGGTCCTGATCACTCGGTGCCATCAGTGGGTACAAGCAGCAGCTGCTGGCCCTAATCGTCCCTGAGGGCTTCTATACCTCCCCCTGCTCCTGAGGGGTGATCAGGGCAGCAGCCACTGTTTACATCCACTGACAGCACCAGCCCCACTCACATCTACTGCTGGCACCAGCCCCAATCGCTCCACGCCTTCAGCGGGTGCAAGTGGGGTTGGCACCATCAGCAGTGGCAGCGGCGGTGGAAGCGGTGGCGGGAGTGAGGCTGCCAGCAGACAGGGGGCCAGGGGCCGTGGTGGGAGGGTCCAGGTGGGGGGGGCGGAGAACGGGCCGAGACCTGCCCCTGTGCCTACTGCAGCCTCGCAGCTCACAGCTCTTTTCAAGGTACACGAATTTGTGCACTGGGCCCCTAGTGGAATTCAATAAAAAACTAAGATAATGCTTAATCACAAGAAATTCTCCTTTTCCTTCTAGTCTCTGGTGAAAAGTCCGAAGATATGAAGACTAATTGGCAAATCACTCCCCATCATTAAAAAGAGAAAAGGGGAAAAATTTGTAAACAATTTTGGTCATAATTGTGACTTTAAAGAAAAAGATTTTTTAAAAAATCATATGTAGGACACTGGTGACATCAGTCATTTTACTACTGAGAACATGGGACTTACCCTGTTCTGTACCTTACACCCAAAAGAGAACAACTTATTCCTAAAATCACAATACGATTATACTACAAAGGATAAAAGTATAAGTATGGCTAAAAATAACATGACTAATTTTAATCCATCAAAAATGAAGCTTTTTTTTCTTTCTTTTCAACATTAAAGTAAATTTTTAGTGAACAAAACAAGGAAGTCATGGAGTGAATGATGTGTTGGCCATTCTCTCCTCCCTTTATGTAAAGCTTGCTCAGACATTGTTGAATAAACTGGTTGAATTTCCACCCACCATTCTAGAACAGGAAGCCTAGCCACATGCTAACTGATCAGAGCTGAGTTCTCACACCCCTTTCGACTAAATGAGTAAGTCTACTAAAGTCCCCTCCGCATTGGTTTCTACCATTTCCCCTGCATGGGAATTTTGAGGCCCTTTCAATCAAACAGGGCAGACACCAGATGAGACTAAACCAAACACTCACCGCTCCCTCACCACAGGCCAGTTGTTTCTCCTCACTGAGCCTGCAACAGGTGGCTGCTGCACTTGCCATTTTTCTGGTGTAGGTCATCAGCTCAGGAGGGGTCAGCTGAGGAGCTTTCTTTGTATAAGCAACAAGAAACCTGAAAGACATTTGTCACCAAATCCTGCTGAGTCATTCACGAGTCTTTGGACTTACTTCTTCTCCAAGACCCTCTTTTGGTGTCAGAAGACATGAACTCAGCTCATTTTATCATCCACATGGTATTTGGACTAACTTTTGAGATTTGATTATTCTAACAACCACCCCTTATACTCCTGTTACCCACATGGTATTTGGACTAACTTTTGATTATTCTAACAACCACCCCTTATACTCCTGTTATACCAACTATCACAATGGGCAAGCAACCCCTGGGCAGAAGGTTGACTCCTATTCCCAACCTCAGAAGTTTCATTGATTTTAACTTTGATTTTTTGGTGCTTTTACCAAGACAGCCTTTGACAGAATAAAGAGCTTTACAGCTTGATTTGGGGGAAACCAAAGTGAGTGCCACAGATAAGACTTCACAGGCCATGCATGCTGCTTCCTGAGCTAGGGATTGGCAGAGGGCTGCCTTCTCCCAGGGGAAATTGGGTGCTCACATTATACTGACTCCCAATCTGAAATAGGAGCTGAAATTAGAGTCAGATGAGAGACTAATGTAGATGTATATTTCCCTCACCAGTTCGTAATTTTAAATCACCAAAAATACTGCTTTTAAAAAAAACATACGCATTTTGTAAGTAATATTCTCCTAGTTTCTGGAAGAGGCCACAGCTTCGCTTTGCCAATGCTTGGTTCTCCTGGATATATTTCTCTAATTCTTCTTCCTGAAAATACAACCATTATTTCATACATTTTTTTTCTCTTCCTGGACACACAACTTTGTATGTAAAAATTGACCAATAATATTTTATTCTATGATGATACCAATCTTAGAGAAAGCAATTTTAGAGGGATTTTTAAAATTATTAAAGATGGCAAAGTTTGAATTGTGAGAATTAAAGAAAATGGACTTTGAGAAGAGTAAGTTTAAAACTTTGTGAATCACCAAGTTATTTGATGACAGAATTCAAACTTTGGATAAAGGATTGCAGTTGTTTCTATACAAATTCTTGCCTTTCTGGAGCTGTTAAAAATGAATATTATTTTTATTCTGTGCATCAAAGAACTTATGGGTAACATTTTTATTTCCAAAGTAAGCCACTAGTTGTTGACAATTAGTTAATAACTACTTAATATCTAGATGACTAATTAATAGATATAACTAGCTAACCATTAGTTAATAACTAAATAATTTCAAACTAACAGCATTTTTAATGGATGATATCAATCCAGTATTTCATATTCTCCCTACAAAGCCAGAGCAATTTACCCCTTTATCCTGGCATTCAAGAGGGTTTTGGGACTGGGAACACTTCTCCAACAACTCCTGATATCCTTTAGCAACTCTTAGAATTACTGGGACAGCAAACTTAGTATGTCTTCTTGAATATTCATAAGTAAATCTGAAATATGTGTGAAAAAAACATGTTATTAGAATTAAGAGATCAATTCTTCCTTTGTTATATGGCAAGCAGAAATTAAAATTCAAATAAATAAACCTGGCGATCATATGTAATTTAAACTATCTGCATGACAAAACTATTAGTACAAATTATAAAACCCCCATTTGTTTTAAAATGCTGTGTTTTATCTTCTTTTGCAACCTTAATTTTGGCTTTTTAATTGTGGACTTTACATTCATTTATTCAACAAATATTTTTCCAGTGCTGACTCTATGCAAGCATTTCTTTAAGTAGCAAATTTTCAATAATGTATAAGATAAAATACCTGACCTCTCAAAAGCATACATTATAGGGGGCAGAAAAAAAATAAACAAGAAATGTGTCATCTAATTTCCAGTGGTGATAAATCAATGAAGAGAAATAAAGGAAGTTAGAAGAGAGAAAAAGAGGTAACACCTAAGTTAAAGTGTGTGGTCAAGAAAACTCCCTCTGGTAGCTCTTTCAGACCAGAAACCTGGGTGAAGGGAGCCACACAGGTATCTGGGGGAAGATCATTCTCGGCTGAGAAGATTTCTACTGCAAAGAACCTTTCCAATTGAAGAACTGCTTCAATTATACAAACAACAGGCTGTGGACATGTATGGAGGTGTAAACTTAAAGATAACTCTTGAGTTTACTAATTGCATTCCCAGATTATAGAAATGGGTTATGTTAGTTCTGCTACCAATAAATTGTCAATATGGGTTCTTAAATCTTGGCTTTGTTCTTATTTTGCATAATTTTATTTAGCTGTGCAAACAATGTGTGAATGTCTAATTTTAATGTAAAAATAGAGTAATATCCTCGGGGAATATTAAAGAGAAACAATTGGGCCATTATTTTCATTACTACATTAGAAGCAGACTCTTAAATTTAGAAAGAACTTTGGAGATCATTATGTATAATGTCCTAAGAGCTGCACAAATTCCTCCTCTAATAGTGTCCATAGATATACACTGTACAATAAAGGAAAATGCATAGACTGCTTGTTCCCTTAAGGCAAACAGAATGAGAATATGCCCCATCAATTATAACAAATTACTAGACTGCAAATGTCTCTAAAAACCTTTCTATTTTCTTACAAAAATAAAACATGAATTCAATAAATAGCAAATAAACTGTCCCAATAAAAGTCCTTTTATCTAGCATTAACTATTGCATTACATTGGCGGGGGGCGTAAAATATGCACAGTGAAAAAGCACATTCTGAATCACGAGCCTTTTTAAAAAAAAATATTCACATCTTATGTGGAAGTTCAAAGGTGATCTTCCTATAAGTAATCCATACAGGGATGACAATGCTTCAGATTCCAGAGAAATTCATACAAAATAAAATACAGCCTAAAAAGCAAGCATTTAATAATAGTAATGGCGAAAGTCCCATCAATATAAGATAGATTTCATTCCTTATTCCTTAGTTATCTGCTCAGATATATATTTTGGCTAAGGACATTCTAGCATTATTCTCACATACCAAGCTAAAAATTCATGGCCTTCACTCCCCATTTCAACAACACAAAGCTGTCAGCTACATAATCTTTACTTGTGTGAATGTACATTGATAGAGTGTGTTTACCTTGCCATAAAGAGGTCTTTTTCCCTTGAAGAAAATTGGTTGAAATCTCTCTCTCCTAAAAACCTATTTAGAGTTGGAGATAAACCTTCAGGTTTGTCATCATTTTCTGCATGAATTATGCATTGACCAAGTTCAAGTGTGGGCAATTTGCAGCATTCTGCTATTTTGCTTGACAGAGTATCTTGTTGAGAACATATGTAGAACATAATTTTTTCCTGTGATAGGAAAAATAAAGTATACATTTTAAGGTTTAATGCATATTTAGAAAGCTACCTTCTTTGTCTAAAACACAAAACAGAACACCAGAGAGTATATTATGCAACAGATGCTCAATAATTGCATGCTTGGTAATGGTTAATTGGCAGATAGAAGGAAGAAAGGAAGGAAGGAAGGAAGGGAAGGAAGGAAGGAAAGGAAGGATAGTAAAAGCAAGGACAGAAGAAGACATTTTACCTTGTTCCCTATTTTAGTGCTTTCTCCCAATGTTGCCTTTCCTCACTCCTTTCTACCCGTTTATTCAATTTTTTTGATAGTGGTCCCCTAAAACCTACTCATTTATTTTAATGTAAATCTTTTAAAAACAAAATATAAATGTACTCCTCAAACCAAATGACGTGCACATTTATGTATATCTTTCTATTAATGGTGAAATTTGCTGCTAAATACATTTGCTGTTGATATAACATGGAGAGCAAACATTCTGCTCCATCTTTAACAAAACAATCTGCAGTGGCCCATAATGACCTCCAGACGGCAGTATATCAATAATGAAATAGTTCACCTAAGTGGCCAGAAAGCAATAGAATGTACACATTCACCTGACAGGACTGAACATTCTGTGCATTCTCAGAAGGGACGATTAGAACCCATTATTCAGTCAGTAAAATCCAAATTACATGCCATATTGAACTTAATGTTTCCAATTAAAAAGAAAGTGGTTATGAGTTCCAAAAAATTTAAAAACGAATTTTTAAATGACTATACAAAGTAATAAAATTGTCAATTAAAACTGACCTCAAAGAAAGACAAAATTGTTCTCATTTACTGTCCCTTATCTGCATGTAAATACTTCTAAAAGGAAAAGTCAATAAAATAAGAAAATCTGTCTTGGTGGCAGCCCCCTCTCAGTTCATCTTCCCCCACTCCTTACACCAGGGTCTCTGCCTGTGCTCAAAGACGGTCACTCTCCCTGCAGTTGTGACTCCTTGCTGACTTCCAAGACTAGCTCAGCCAAATCGCCAGTGAAATGAACATTTTACCCTCACTTTCCACCTTCTGGAAACCATGTTTAAGCCCCCTTGGAGAAGAAGATATATCATAGGGACCAGAGAGGGAGTGATTTGGGAATAGACAGGCCTCTCGTACAATATCTAGGAAGCCTAGGGTTGGCCAAAATAGACCAATGCCACACTGCTCAAATTGTGACTGATATGGCATTCTCCACGGATTCTGTTGTTGGGGTGGTTTGGTCTTGGTTTTTAATTTTCCTAGAACCCTTCATTTGCACCTCTCTTTGGAATGGCTATAGCTTTACCTTATAGAATAGTTTCTGTGTTACTTTGTTGTACTCATATGCTAAATATATCCTATATAATAAAAGGGAAATATGCAAATTGACTCTAACAGTGGAACGACTGGTCACCATGATGCGCACTGACCACCAGGGGGCAGATGCTCAACACAGGAGATGCCTCCTGGTGGTCAGTGTGCTTCCACAGGGGGAGAGCTGCTCAGCCAGAAGCTGACTCATGGCTGGTCAGCACAGCGGTGGTGGCGAGAGCCTCTCCCACCTCTGCAGCAGCGCTAAGGATGTCTGACTAATGGCTTAGGCCCACTCCCCAGTCACATATCCCCTGGGGGGACCCGGACTGTGAGAGGGTGCAGACTGGGCTGAGGGATCCCCTCCCCCCCCCAGTGCACCAATTTTTGTGCACCGGGCCTCTAATTAATATATAATAGAGTGTCTTCCAGGTGCCAGGCATTGTGCTGGCAGCCTATGGAGATAACAATAAACAAAAGACAATGCCCACCCCAAGGAGGTCATCTGTTTTAGCTCTCCTATCAGCCTATAAATGCATTGAGGTCAGCATGTGCATTGATGATAAATGTCCTTTACAGTGGCTATTGCATAGGAATTATTTAATATGTCTTTGTCAAATGAAAAAAACAAATGGATGAAAAACAAATACATTAAAAGTAAAGAGTCTGCCCCCCCCCCCCTTCCCCAAATCTGATGTGGAGGCCTTCTGAGATGGTTCCATCTCCTTCAGGAGTAAGAATGAATGGGTGGTGAACTCACAAGAGGAGAACATCCCTTAACTGAAAGGCAGGATCAACAAAAGACCGTTTGCTTCACTAGCACCAAGTATAACTTCACTGAGTCTAGCTACCATCGCCTGTGACCAGCTTAAGTCAGATCGCCTTCTCCCGTTTAGAATGAGAGCAAAAGAAAGAAAAGGTAACTTCACTGAGTCAGCCAGCTACCATCGCCTGTGACCAGCTCAAGTCAGATCTCCTTCTCCCGTTTAGAATGAGAGCAAAAGAAAGAAAAGGGAGTGGAAATATGTCTTTTTTTTTTTTTAGGAAGCAAGATTCCTCACCGCATCCTGCAGACACTCCAGCACGTTGCCTCTGCAGCATTCCTCGTGTGTGTGAGCCACATCTAGGACCAGTTTCTGAATTTCAGTAAAATTAGTTTGGGGGAACTTTTGACTCAATTTTGTAATGGTTCTAAAGAGAGAGAGAAAAAGAATTTGAAATAAATCTTGGTTATTTATCAAAATTAAATAACATTTATCAAGTAGAAATATAATTTCATTTCCAAAGACAAAGAACTGAAATGTCCTTGTTATTTCAAGAGGGACAGAAAAGTGTTACAAGTCTTGTTGGTTGCAGCAATTTCTCAAGGGAGTGGCTCTGTAATTATGCCCTGGTCCCACAAAGGGTTTAGAAGTGACTTGTCTTTACCTAAAACACTTCCTGGGAATTGCGATGAAACCTATCCTTTTGCTGTTCATCCTTGATGCTGAGCACTTAGGAACAGTGTAGTGAGTGGGATGAAAAAAATAAAAAAGGATAAACAAGTAAGAAATGGAAAATTCCATTAGTATGATAATTAGTTTTTACTTGGGAGGAAAAAATAATAATTCTGAGAATAAAGGGAGTGGTCTGTATGTGTAAATAAATAAAATGGAACAAGAAAATGGAGAAGAATAAGCATTCAGATGTGTCATCATACCAAGACATGTAGTGTGGCCCAAAAGGGAGGTGAGACATAAAAATATTTTTCCTCCTGCATTTCATTAAATTTAAGAGATATCTAGGTGAAACCCCTACTCCCTGGAGCAGCTGGTGATGCTACTACTGATGAAGATAATTTTTCTTCATAAATTCACATTTAAGTTTAATCACTTATGAGTATCAAATAACAAAGTCATTAGAAAAATATCTAATTTATAGTTATTACTAAGATAAATTTAAGTAAACCAGTTAATGAATTAATCTTTAAATTTCTAATAGAATGAGAGGGTAAAACATAAATTTGACCTCTCCCAAGAAAAAATTTCAGTCAATCTTGGACCTAACTCCATGACTAAACACTTTAATCTAGGCTTCTATTGTGTGCAATATTCTCAAATGTGTAATTTACAAGCAAATAAGCAAAAAATATATAATGTGAATGCATATCATTAATACTTTTTGATTAGCAGCTCAGATCTTTCCTATACTAGAAATATTTCATCATAAAATTTGAAGAATATTTTAACCAGTGTGTAATTTAAAAACTTTTAGCAGTTGCATTGAAAAGTAAAATAAAACAGGTTAAATTCATTTTAATAATATATTTTAACACCACACATCAAAAATATTATTTTAATACAGAGAACAGGTTGATGGTTGCCAGAGGGGAGGAGGTGTTGGGGGATGGGGTAAAAAAGATGAAGGGATTAAGAAGTACAAATTAATAGTTACAACATAGTTACATGGACATGAAGTACAGCATAAAGATTATAGGCAATAATATTGTATTAACTATCTATGGTGCCAGTTGGGTACTGGAAATAGCCAGGGAATCACTTTGTAAAATATATGATTATCTAACCACTATGTTGTACACCTGAAACTAATACAAAATAATATTGAATGTAAAGGTTTTAAAATATACATTATCTTAATCTGTAATCAACATTAAAACCTACTAACGATATATTGTACATACTCTTCTTCATACCAAGCCTTTGGAATCTGGTGTATATTTTACACTTAGAGCTCAGTTTCCCATTTTCACTAGTGACCTTTCAAAAGCTCAGTAGCTACAGGAGGCCAACGGCTGCCATATTTGATAGCAAGCTCTAAACCATTCGTAGTTCTGATCTTTATATCTGACTTCAAGGTCTCATTGTCAGAATATAGAAAATTAAAGATCACTGACATAGTAGACAAATAGGTATAATTAAATAAAATAAATCATGACAGGACATAGAAAACTGGCTTCTGATGTTCAGCAGTATGCTCTTGGATAAAGTGCTTTAATTCCTGTGGCCTTCAAGTTACTCATGTGTAAAATGAAGAGGTTGGACTAGATGATTTAACTGGATTTATATTATATTCCTCTTCATTGTAGCAACAAAGATAAAAGAAATGAAATAGGATGGGTGGGTGAAAAGATTAGATAGATGTTAGATGATAGATGATAGATAGATAGATAGATAGATAGATAGATAGATAGATAGTAAATAGAATATCCTATATAATAAAAGCTTAATATGCTAAGTGGCCGGTCGTCTGGTCACCCATTCAACCAATTAAAGCATCATATGCTAATGATATGCTAAGGCCACTCAACCACTCGCTATGACATACACTGACCACCAGGGAGCAGACAGTTGACCAGCCGCTATGACGTGCACTGACTACCAGGGGCAGAAGCTCCGACCGGTAGGTTAGCTTGCTGCTGGTGTCTGGCCAATCAGGACTGAGTGAGATGGGCCGGACACAACCCTGGAGCCCTGTCACAGTCCCTCCCTGGCTGGCCAACTTCCACGTCTCTCCCCGGCCCTCATCGTGCGCTGGTGGGGTCCCTCGGCCTGGCCTATGCCCTATCACACTCTGGGACCCCTTGGGGGATGTCGGAGAGCCAGTTTCAACCCAATCCCGCAGGCCAGGTGAGGGTGCACGAATTCGTGCACCAAACCTCTAGTAGATAGATAAAGATAGATAGATATAATAGACTGATAGACAGATAAAGACAATTTAAAAAGGGAGAAGGCAAATATGCTAAGTGTAAGAGTTAATATGGCCAATTAAAAAATTCCAAATTTACCTTTGAGCTTTTTAGCAGCTAAGACAAGAACACAAACTTCAGTGAGTAACATTGCTTTCATCAGCTAGAATACACCCTAGTTCTTCACACATGACAATTCGTTTTTCTCCTGTGATTAGATTCTAATATTATTGACTCAAGTGAATGTTTTCATGGGAAGCAGCAATTGACATAATGGAATTTAAAGCAGACTAGGAAGCAAAATTAATATTAAAAACTTGTACGTAAGCCAACAATATTAAATGACACATCAGTGAAGACTAATCTATTTTGAAGAGAATCTAGAAAAACAGCCTATGAGGTATAATTTGATTACAGCCCAGGAATGTAAGAGTATCTAGAATAGATCAGCAGTATAAGTCTTAGATGCCCTCTTTAAGTATTTTCTCATCTAGATTAATAAATGTGAAACAGCAAATTGATCTATTAGCTTCCTTCCAATCCTAAGATTTTGTGCTTCTTAATCACATGAGCTCTCATCGAAAGAAACTGCTCACTACAACAGTGACAAAGAGAAAATGAACTTAAATTACAAAATGGTAGTTCTGCAGACCTCACCTTGTTCGCTAGACAGAACTTTAACTTACATGGCTCCGAAGGTTCGGGGTCCAAAATTTCTCATTACCGCACATACATGTTGATTTAACAAGCTGCTTTCTCTTAATTCTTTTGTAATTGATGCTGCCTAAAAATTCAAAGAAACAAAGCATCAAGAAAGCATGTATTTTCTATTACAGCCTCTAATAATTTCCAAAACAACAGATATAGGTAAACTGTGAAATTCTATAAAATAAAATTTTCACTAAAAATTATAAATACAATAATTTTTGTAGAACTGTATTCATTTATTCATTATTTTAAGTTGGTTTATGTGCATCTATGCCACATAGATTTTTTTAAAAATACCTTAAAATAAAAATCTTACGACTTTCATGTTTGGGGTAATGAATAAACAACTGTAAGACAGATTGAAACCTGATAATTTATTAAATGTCTGCTCAGTCACAAAAAAATAAGATTGTATCACAGCCTGACATTCTGGAAATAGTCTTCATTCTTTGCAAATTTTGTTGTAGGGCTTCTGGTGACAAGTAATTAATTGTGGGTATTATTCTAGCTCTCTAAACCGAAGAAAGCTATTTGCTTCTCTCAACCTAAGTTGTCTTGATTGTTAAATAACAATAACAACATGAGTTTGAACTGTGCAGGTCCACTTAAATGTGGATTTTGTCAATAAATACCTGTACTATTTGTTATCTGTGGTTAGGAGTCCATGAATGTGGAGTGCTGATGGTATGCATTGATCTATGCCATTTTACATAAGGAACACCTAACCCTTACATTGTTCAAGGGTCAACTGGGTCAGCTGCACTTACACGTCAAATTTGTTCTAAGGATTAAAAGAAATAATGAATGTAAAGCATATATCATAGTTTTCTTTTCACTATTTTGTCTCTTCTTCTGTTCCTCTACTCCTATTCTATCCTCTTTTACTTTTTTCTTTTACCTCTCTTTAATTTATCATCTCTACATTTGTCTTTCTTTATTCCCACCAGACTTACTTCTTTAATAATAAAATAATTTTGGCTGAATGAAAGAATAAGTGAGTGAATAAAAACAAAGCAAATTCAGGTTTTATAGCCCAAAGAGTATCAGACTGCTAAAATATGTTCTATTCTGGAAATGATATTCTATACAGAGCATATTTCCATTTTTAACTTTGGTTTTAATGAGTCATAGCCAGATGAAAGTATTGGTTCAGATATTCACACAAATATAATACCTTTGTTTGGAAGCATTCTATTGGATTTTCAGCTTTGCAACAAAGTGGAATTATTTTGTCATAATGAGCAGCCAAAGAAAGAAGTATAGGTGCATACAGGAAGGGATGCCTCCTTGCTATCTCATAGATGTATCTGTGAAATGAAATAGAACTGTAAGATTTACAAACACATAAAATAAGGCCACTACTGCTTGGAAGTGGACTCTGGAATATGTTTAAAAATACAGAAAACCATCATGCTTTTTGTCCATGTGCTATGAAAAATGTTTCTCACTAAAAATCCCCGGGGGGAAAAATTGGACAACAGATACAATATTCTAATATGAGAACAAAATAGGCAGAGATGCTGACTATGCTTCTTATTAAAGTGTCCTTTTCAGCAAGTCTACTCAAGGGGCAGCAAGGCCAGACAACCACCAAGTAAAACAGAATGGTAGATTTGTTTTTGATCATCAGTGCAGAATTGAATTATCTATCTTGTCAGTCTCCAGAGCAGATTTATTCTAAGGGCAGTCCCCCTAGTTTTCTGGTTTAGGTAGCAACATAGGAGATACCAGTGATTAAGGGTTAGATACAGGCTTTCCTAACAGAGAACCTGGGTTCAAACCCCAGCTTGGGGATATACTAGCAATGTGCCCTCACCCAATTTCTTTAATCTTCTACACTTCAATCTCCTCATCTGCAAAATGGAAAGAGGAAGAAAAATGAAGAGAAAAAAGGACAAAGAGACATCACGGGCTGCTGTGAGCATAAATCTGATCATATGCGGCAAGAACACATGTTCTGTTAACATTTGTGCACAACAAATGTTAGCCATATTTGTGTATCTTATATATTCCTGGATCACATTTTTTTATTTAAAGGAAATTTGTTCAAAACACCAAATATTTGACTCGGAAGAAGTCCTTTTGTGAGGTACTAATACATCCTTGGGCAAACGAAAATGGAGAGAGTAGGAGGGAAAAGCCAAGATGTATCCCAAGAGGCCACAGGAGCACTGGAGGGTCTGCTGTGTGGTCCCTGCAGCATCCCTCTGGCATGCGGTGGAAAGAAAGGAGCACTGAAAGCTGCTCACCTAACTTCCCAGTGCAGGACCCGGTACTTCCACTTCTCCGTGTTTTAGAGTGCAACTGTAATTTGCAGAAATATTAGATTCTGCTTGGGACTGCTCCCTTTCTGGGGTTTTCATCTACCTCTGCATTGGATCCTTACCGGTTCATGAACGCCTCCCTGTTTTCTTTATATTCTTTACAACCCGTGACAGGTTCTGGAAGCTGGAAAGGAGGGATGGATGCTGGAGAGGCCTTTTTATGTGCGAGAAAACAGTTATGTCTTTCTTCTTCACGTTGGCTGCAGCAGTCTGAAAGTCCATACTTTTCAGAAATTTCCTTCTCATGGCAAATTTCTTCCAGAAAGGCAGAGAGCTAGAAGAAAGATTTCTTTTTAATAAAAGACAACTGACTTTACTTTTAAAATCTGGAAAACACATTAAAATTTTTCCAATATCCAAAATCAGGACTATAGATTAAGGAAATAATTCCCCATGCAAATTCCAACATATGTAGTTTTTTGTGTTTATTTTTTCAATCACCATTTATCCCCTCTTCCACCTCTAACCACTCCCTTCTCCCCCACAATCACCACACTGGATATTATTTTTAGCCCAAAAAAAATCTGAAATGGAACAAAAATAACTTCAAACATTTTCATGGGGCATAATTACAGATTTACCCAAAATATTTTAAAATGTACATTTTAAGTATTTAAAATCCTTGTGTGTTGCCTTAACTTTACCAGGATCAGATGATGCCACCAATATTCTGAAGAATGACACTGAGGAATCCTGTGTTTCATTCATTTCAGGGAACTTTTAATTTAGCTTTCAGAGCTGCTAACATTTAGAG
Organism: Myotis brandtii; assembly: GCF_000412655.1. Lineage (NCBI taxonomy): Eukaryota > Metazoa > Chordata > Mammalia > Chiroptera > Vespertilionidae > Myotis > Myotis brandtii. Next base: position 883,894 of record NW_005367314.1, read on the forward strand.
AATTTGGGATATCTTAAGTATGTCTTCCAGTACCTAACCTACATAAAAATCATGCCTTTAACTTTATAAAGATAAATCACCAATCTGTGAAATTACGCTGAATCTCTCCTCTGAGATAGTTGCAATATGAAATGTATGATGTTGAATTTATACACATCCTTAAAAGATTATCAGGACAAGCCAGAAATAGAGATGCAAAACAGGGGTCTTTATTAAATCATCAAGTTCATATTAAAAAGTGCTTTATATCTTTAAAAGGGCATCTCCTCTAAATATTCCAAGCGCATTGTCTTTTGGTCACTTCACCAACCCACCATGACAAAGGATTCTCTGGGCATTTTGCTCCATAATTAGGGTTGTTCTAATCACTATCAAGTTCTTTTCTATATTGAAATAAAGTAACAATAACTATTATTTATTGATCTTCCACGTTAGAATATCCTTATACTAGAAAGAGTATTCATTATTTACCTGAAATTCAAATGTAAGTGAGCTTCAAGTTTTGTTATTGCTGTTTGCTAGGTAACCCTATGAGCTGTGCATCTCGCATTCACTACAGTGCAGGGTACAGTGTAGTGAAGCTTCCAGGGGTATCAGTGCTGCAGCCACACGGCCTAGTTGAAATCCTGGTTGGATCTGGGCTCCCTTAAGCAAGTTACTGCACCACTCTATCACCGGCTTCCTCAACTGGAAGACTAGCATCTATCCTTTGGATTATCATAAAGATTTAATCAATTTATATTTGCAAGCAAAGCTGATATTCTGCCAATAAGCCCCAGCCAGGGTCTCTTGGCTCACTGGACAGCCATTTAGATTCATCGGTGCTATGTTCTATGTCATAAAATATTTTGATTATCAATATGTATGTAACTCTGTGCTTAATAAAAATTAATGCTATTACTAATATTATATCAATTTCCATGATAATCCTGAAATGGAAGCTATTATTATTCTTTATTTTATAGATAAGAAAACTAAAGGTTAAAGAAGTTAAGAAATATGCCTATGGTCACCCAGATACTCTTATTTCAGAACATTAGTTCCTAACCAGGCTTATATTATCTCTTTACAATAGTCACTCATTGTTTTCTCTTCTACCCTCTTTAGCAATTCAGAATTAATCTAATGCCTCTTTCACACAATAATTCTTCAAATATTTAAATGTGTTTCTTATGCTATGCCTGTATCTTCTCTTCTGCATGTTAAATTTGGGTCAAATTTAATTTGGTCAAATTATTATTATTATTATTATTATTACTGTTGCTATTATTATTATTATTATTATTATTACTCACTCACCTGGTTTTCTAGACACCCTGCAGGTTGTTCATTGCCAGTGGGTTTCCCAATTACAGGCAATACATCTTTTACCATTTTGTTTACTTCCTGATAAGTGGCTTCTTGAACAAACTGGGCAAAAAATATGGTAGCTCTGAAACAAAAATATACATGAATGCTTAAGAAGCACATTATATCAAGCTTTTTCTCTCAAGTTTAGTTTTTACTTGTTTTTGTTTCTCTTATGTTATGACCTATTTAGGGGGTAACCTTTGTTAAACATTCATGTGAAATTAAGTTCTAGCCATCCAGGAAAAATATAATCATTCTTCTTGTCCTCATTCCCCATAAATATACACATATCTGTTAAAATCAAAATAAGTGAGTTTTCTATAAGAGTAGTTCCTCCTTTTTGCAATGCAACTGTAATCAAGGGTATCTATATTCTTCATAGTTTCTTTTAAAGTTAAGCAAAGAATTGGTCATCAGATGTCTGCCTGTCTACTCCCAGAATGATCAAGGTCTGATGCAAGACTGAGGTGCTCGTGGGTTGACCCAAAGTGTTGCATTAGCAGGTCTCTGTGTGCAAACAGTAGTAGTAACACATTTCTTTAAAATCCTTATTAGATACTTCAGAAGTGTGGTACACAAAGATAGCATTCAAAAGAACATCACACCCTTTTTAAAATAACAGAAAATCTAATATTTTATCTCTTCTTTTTTATTACTAGGATTTAAATAGTATTCAAAATAGAAAATATTGCAATATCATTTTATTGGTATTGATGAGAAAAATTCCTGAATTCTTTTTGGTTGTCACTGATCAGATACTAATCTTCAGTTTCTAAAATCTGATTTGATTTGTCCCATGAAATTACAAGAAATCTAGAAGTTAACATCTAAGATGTAGGCCAACGCTCAACCTCTTCAGTATCAACCTGATATTAAATATAAATAACTTTTCTTGACATTGACCAATATGCTTATTTTTGAGAGAGAGAGAGGAAAGGAGAAGAGAGAAACATCAATCAGTGGCTGCCTCGCACACCCCCACTGGGGATTGAGACCGCAACCTGGGCATATGCCCTGACCAGGAATCTAACCAGTGACCTCTTGGTTCCTGGGTTGATGCTCAACCTCTGAGCTACACCAGGCTGGGCTATGCTTTTATATTTAAAAAAAAATCATAGGACTACCAAATTTTATTTAATTACTTCACTAAAATTATCATTGCTTTGCACGTTTAAAGTGGATCTACACAAGCAAAACTTACAGATCAGCTAAATTCACCTCTGCAGAGCATTGGGAAGAATCCAGTATGGAAGCTGGAAAGCAAAATAAACTTCATGAAAAATGGTGTTTTCATTTGCAACCAGAAAAGTAATCATTATCACATGTAAATGTTTGTATTTAAGTTAAAGGTAAACAATTTTAGAAATAAGAAGACATTAAGGATCATCTATCCAAACATCTTAATTTTGTACTTAAGAAAACTAAGAAACAAAGTTAAGAATAATTTATAGTAGACTTGACACTAAAAATCCATATTTTATATCTTCTAATTGTTTGTTTCTCCCCTGTACTGTGATGCTCTAACAGGCTTGGAAATAAAGTGATTATAATTATTAATTTTCACCATCCTTTTGAACATATTTACACCATAGTTTGCTTGCCCATTTGTATCTCAGTCACATTGTTTCTTCTTCGGTTAAATAACCCATTTTTCTCTAAAATAAAGAATAAAGTTGTTACTTATATTACTTATTTTACCAGTCTGAGGGGGTTTTGCATGTAATGGAACCAGGATTATGGTCTGATATATATATTATAATATATCAAAGTAAATAGGTATATCAATTGAATAAATACTGTACAAAAATGAATTCAACATGAAGAATACAAAGCATTCACAGATATTAAGCACTGCCATAATTTTGTAAACCTCTTTTAAAGTTACAAATTTATCATGCTTTTAATAATATTCACCAATTAAATATTTCTCCTGTGTAGAACAGTAAGGGTGATGAATAAATTAAGACAAATGAATAAATTCAAATTTAAGAATTTTAATATAGAGAAAAGACATAAAAGTAAAACAAAATATCTTACCTATTCCATATGCATTGTTATGCGTTGTTCTGGATTCAGTAGAATTTAGTAGGAAAATTAAAAGAATCGCTACCACCCACTTCATGGTTATTAGTTATTTCGTTGTTGTTGGCAAAGGTCAGGCAAGAATACTAAAAATCATGTTGAAATTCTTTTATACCCTTCTCAAGCAATGCCTGTTAACTAGTAATCTTTTATTGGTGTATCTGTTACTTTATTTCCTTAGGTTGAAATGGACCACTTGCCAATAATTAACAGCACAGGGATTATTTGTATTTAATGTTCAAGGACACAGGCCTCTTTTGGGTGGAAAAAGAAAAAAGCAACTTGAAAATTCATTCCATGTTGAAAATAGAACAAATATTCTTTTCAAACTACATAATATTCAAAGAGATTATTTTTCCCTAAATTGTACAATAATTAATTCCTTTCAAATTAAAAAATGAATGAAACTATAAAGAAAAGAAACTAAACTTTGTATGAAATTCAACTAAATCCATCAATTCATTAAAAAATATTAATTGAATGCCTATCACATGCCATGCTCTGGACACAATGACCAACTCAGGCTTTCTCTGAAGAACCATTGATTAATTATTATGTTGCTGTTTAGCTCAAAATTCCATTTCACCTGATTCATATGCCAATAAGGTCCATTTTTAAAGTATTTGGCATACTGTGTATGGCTTGACATAGAAAGCTTAGAGAGCAAACCCTCGCAAACCAAGTCCTATCATCATTTTATTTGTTACAAAATAATTTTGTATGTGTGTCAAACTTTGAAGTGGGTTCATTTAGCAACTCAAGATAATTATGTTAGTACTCAATAAAGTGCACTTACAAATGCCACCCGATTCTAAGAGTTCATCTCTTATCTTCCTTGTCTATGAGGGCTGCACATTAAAATCACTAGAGTAACTTCTAAAATTATCAGTGCCTACTTAGACTGTACCCCAGACAAATTAAATCAGAATCTTTTGGAGTTGGGACCCACACAATAGTTTTTTCTAAAGCTTCACAGATGATTCGCTATTCTACAGTTAATATTTAAAAATCAAATCAGCTCTGGTAGGGAATAAGTAGGATACATTCATAAGGTGGAATAATATGCAGCCTAAAATAATTTTGTGAAATAATATTTGATGATATGGAAATATGCTCAAGGCTGGATAATCCAGTCTCATCATTCATCAAAAGATTTGAGGGGACATATGTAAAAAACCTGGCAAATAATAGGACTTTATAAAATTTTGATTATTTCAATATTATAGATATGGATATAAATAGACACATAATTATAAACAATATGTGCACATTAAGCTAGAGGTGTGCTGTGACAGTCACCAGTCTCATTCATCAGGACCCTGATAAGACTAAACTAGGAGTAACAGCTTCACTGTCAGTCCGGGATTTTGTTTTGTTTTGTTTTGTCTGGGATCTTTCCTCTGATACTGCGCTGGTTTTGTGTCTTCCTTTAATCTCCTTCCATGTTCCCCTCACCAAGCCGACTTCTGCCATTTTTCACCATATGATCAGAATGGCAGTGCAGTTTCATGGTTAAACATGTGGGCTCAGGACCAGGTCTGGTCTGAATTTTTGCCCCATCACTTATTGCTTCATGACTTTGGATGAGTTATTTAAATTTCTCTGGGCTTTTTTTTTTATCATCCATAAAATAAGGATGGTGATGGACTTCTTTCATGAATGACTGGGGATTAACTAAATTAATGAGCATAAGAGGCTCAGAAGAGGGCCTCGCGCAGAGTAGCACATCGTAGATGGGAGTTTTATTTATTCACTTAAGAAGAACATGAAGTCTGCATACCCAGCACTGAAATTGGATTAGAATAATCAGTAACAAAAAGCAGGCACCATCCCACTCTTGCTACATTGAGCATCTCATGGGAGAAACAGACAGTTATGTCAGCAATCACAGAACAGTGTGATGGATGCAATGATAAGAAGAGTAAAAAAAGAAACACCTGACATCTTTAGAGGGTGTCAGGTAAGTCTTCCTGGAATAAGTAACATTGTACCGGACATGTGAAGAAAGACTGGAGGTGAGCCAAATAAAGAGGGAGGGAAACATGTCCAGGCAAATGTAGAAAATCGTGGAAACATCCCCTGGTGAAGGCAAGCATGGTGTATATAAAGAAATGGAAGACATATATTTTAAATAAAGTACAAAGTTTAAAGATGAGAAAATTTATTCCATGAAGGACATTTTCTGCACAGCTGGTAGGGGTCACATCTCAAAGACCTTTTAAATCAAATTTACACCTCATCCTAAGATAATACAAAAGAAAACCAATAAAAAATCACTTGTGTGCTTTGTGGCCATCTCTCTTGGTATAGAGGGGTACAAGATTGTGATAAGGATATAAGTTAGGAAGTTTTTGCAATAATGATTCAGTAAGTGGCCTGGATGAGACTAGTGCTAATGGGAAATGAGAGCTATGGATGAAGTTAAGTGGTATGAATGAGATAAAACCAGAAGAACTTAATGAATACGTGCTGTTTTGGATATATGTATTGAACTCAAGACAGAGTGGCCAGTTTACTCAAACAGAACTGGTTTGTGTCTGTTGACTTAGAGTAATTATTAAGCAAAACACCCTGGTTTGTGTGTTGAAGTATCTTTAAGACCTTGAAGTTGAGAAGTTGACCGGCAGTTGAGTAGCGATTCTTACCCTCTCACACAAGACTGAGGCTGGAAATAGAGATTCAGGGATCGTCATCTTGTAGAAGGTTATTGCAGCCATGTGATTAAGAAGAAAGAGAGATTGTAGAGAACATAGGCACCTGAAGGAACACCAAATTTTAAGAGACAGCAATAAAGAAGAGCTTCGAACCAGAGTTTTTTCTACGAACTGCAAACATACTTTGATCTATATGTCATTGCTCAAAGTTTGGTCTAAGTACATAGTGCACATCAAATGCTTTTCCATTTCCTGAATTCTGATTCTGTTTACTTTTTCATCAATATGTGAAACTGCTCAGAAGCAGCAAAGCACAGTAAACTGGACTTTGGTATCAGGCAGATTCTAATCCTGGCTTTGTCAATTATTAGCCATATAACATTAGGCAAATAATTTAATCTCTCTGATTCTTATTTTTCTCATATATATAATGAAAACGATATTTCGCCTGGAGTGTTTTTTTATGTATAGATGGAGTAATGCCTTTAAAGTATCTGCTACCTAGGAGACAATTTAAAAAGATAACACTTGCTTTCATGGTTAGCATTGTATTCATGATAAATATTATATGTACTCTTCTTCGCAGCAGGTAAGCTATGCATGTGATTGCTAGAAAATGACTTCTCTTCAAACAATACTGGACTACGTATTCTTCCTGGGATCCATTTTGTTATTTGTTTGTTGGCTTGAAGGGTTGGTTGTTTTTCCATGGTACTTCTCATTTGGCCTTATAGCAGTCATTTGTAAGCTTATGCAATTCTTCCAAGATCGGTGACTTGTTGGATTAAAGGATTCATCTTTGTGAGTCCCATGGTACCTAGCACAATGTCTGGCACAAAGCAGAACCTTTGTAGTAGAAAATGAACAGCCCTGAATCAGATTATTGTGGTCGGGATCACTAATTGCCCCACTAATTCATATTATACAAATACCCTACTTACCACAGAGCATTACTGAAATCTTTTTTCCCCTCTGCATTTATAATTTTCTCTGACATTCAGGGTCTAGAGGCCCTGGGACAGATCTGAGAAGAGGACAGGGCCTGGTGGTGGGGCGGGCGCGGGGGGAGCTGATGAGTCTTGTCACAAGTTGTAGAGCTTAAAACAAACTCCATCAATTAGATATAATTCACATTCTAGCAGGATGAAAGTACCCAGAGTCCTCCAGCCCAATAGGGTCTTCTTGACCCTTTAGATTTAGTCCCTTTTCCTCCATGCTGATCCCATGTATGGAGAGCAACCAGAATTATCACCACCATCCTTCCCAGATTTCTAAGAATTCAAGAGTCATGGAGGACTGCTTGTCTTTATCCTTGATAACTCTGGCTCTTACTTCCTGGTACTGCTAAAGTCTATCTTTACCTATGCTTTATATTCTCTCCTATACATACTCCTTCTTTGTCCTCAACCCTACATTGGTTACCTCTCAATCACTTTTTCAAAGAACCCCAACACTAGTTTGTAGCAAGGAACTTGAAATCAAACATGAAAGAGCCTTTCATCTTGTATCAACACCACCTGACTTTTCTTCTCATGTTGAGCCCTGACCAACCTCCTTCCTTGGTCTCTCCCCCTCCTTCTTTCTTAACTTTTCTCATCTAGCCTTGGCTTCTACATTCCCTTTCTACGTTAATGATGTCCTCTGGATTTATTCAACACCAGCATGGGCCAATGTGAATTATATTAATTTGGCACTTAAGATTTTGAATAATGAGTAGAAAAGCAACAATTACATACTTGTTTATTGCCCAATATGTGCACATGATGATTCTTCCTAATGTCCAGGCACCATATCTTTCCATTCAGGTGCAGGTGCTATCTCTTGTTGGTACTGCCTTCTTTATTGTCAAGTGCATCTCATTCCTGGCTAATTTTGAATATGCTATCTCAAGAAAAAGGTAGCAGTGCTGTGATTTCTTGAAGATTGTTTGTATTAAAACAAATAAATATTCTTGCCTGGATTGTTCTCTTTTATTATATATTTAATATTTGTCTTATCATTATTCATAATGATCCATCCTCCATCATATCACCATGAATTCTAGCTCCCAATGACTCCCTTAATTATCACTGTTTCATTGATGATAACCACAAATACAAGGTCACCTTAAATTTACTCTTATGCCTTTCTTAGCACAAATACATCTTCCAACACTTTTTTCTTCCTGAACTCTTAGACCATAATGACTTCATTTTTAGAATTTGATCTCTGTCCATGTTAACTGCACCCCAGACTTCCACATACAGAGAGGATAGGTGAGGGGCCTGTGGTGAAGCAAGAAGAGTGACCCATTCCTATGAGGCATGTTTGGAAGAGCTCAAGACCAACTCAGGGGAGCATAAAACAACCACACTGACAGAGGCAAGAGAGGATTTCAACTGGAAGAGCCCAGGGACATTACAGAGCAATGACCTTCAAAGCCCTCAAAAGTGATAGACATGCCCACCCATGAAAACTGCATGACACTTGATGTGAAGTTTGTGAAGGACTTGCAGTATCCTCCCTGGTTGCCAGTAAGCAGTGTACACCCAGGGAGGACACTGGGTAAAGATACCTGCCACCTTTGTGTACTGTGGACAGAGACTATACTACTGGTACAGAGACAGGAAAGAGCTGCCTACACACTTAGATCATCCCAGACAGCCCAGACCCCAAGCTCACCTTGTGTCCAATGTGAGTGATTCACCCAAAATTCACCAGTCTAAATCTCACTGAAGAAGAGGAAAAAGCAGGCTGCAAAACTTTGAAAAATGAGGTTTTGACTGGAAACTATAATGCTAAAGATAAAAGGAAGTGTACATAAATACTGTACTCTAGTTACAAATTTGTTTCTCATGGAGGTATGAGTCAACAATTCTGAAACTCCTTCACATGTATCTTGGGGTTGAACAATAAGTAAGTGGATGGTAGATAGTGGGAACCGAGTTTTTCACTGTTGGAGAGAAATTACAAATAAGCAAGAAGGGAAGGCGCATAAACTCTGTGGTTCTAGAGCAGAGTCAAAGACATCAGTAGGAGTTCATATTTAGCCAGATTGATAGACAGATAGATGTATACATTAAAAAAATTATACGTATGTGTACTTGCATGGGTTAGTGTACACACCTACATTTTTTAGCTGTTCCCTGAAACAGTCTAGAAGCAGTGATACCCCATTAACAATGAGTACACCCAGTGCTCAAAACTTTGCTCCTAATACCACTCTGTAGTAAACAGAACCAAAGCTCCCTGAAGAAATGGCATTGCCAGAAAGAAGTGCCAGAAAGTTAAGATGTGTTCAAAATACAAAGTTCAGGGGCATGTCAAAGAGACACAAGGAACCTATCTGAGAACCCCAAAAGCCAACGCTGGAATAATTTACATCACAAAAATCAATAATGTAGTATTGTATTATAACCTAAAGTATAAAGTAAATACACATGAGTTCATGGTAGTATAAATAAGTGAGTAAATAAATATAAGAAGTGACAAATCTTTTTTACAAAATAATTTTGAATATATATGTTGATACTCATCCTTCCAAGACCTTTATCTTCTCTCTCACTCTTTGACTGTGACTAAATTTAGTGACTTGCTTCCAAAAATAGATATGAAAAGGGAAAAGTAGTAACTGTACAGTGAAGAAACCTGGCAATCTCTACTTTAACCAAGTGCTCAATCTTAAAATCTCTGGTGATAAATCATGTGGATATTATGTACCTCCTGGTGAGAAATGAGAACAGTTCATACACACACACACACACACACACACACACACGAGAGAGAGAGAGAGAGCGAGTCACATCAGTGTATCTGCATGTTTCTAGCTGCCCAGTCTCCCACATTGTGAAGCAAAAGACATACAGTGAGAGCCAGACAGACAGAACAATGCACTTTCCAAGCTGCTGTCTCAGAACCAGGGAGGGCACTGGTCTCCTGGACCACTCTTAGGCTCCAGTGTTCAGGACATTTTGGGAACTTACCTGACCATGAATAATTGGGGGAAGCTGGGCTCCAGAAGTCCAACATTTTGGAATGTTTTTTACAAGAGTGTTAAGTTCCCATTTGGTGATTGGACTGCAAAAAATCCAGGCAAAGGTGCTCAGATCTAGTGGGTCCAATTATGTGGAAACACCTTACTCAAAATCTTCTATGTCAGCCTCTGAGGCCCTGAACAAGCCCTCCATCTCCATTCCCTCCCCTCCCCGGCTCTCTTTGCCCTTTGTGAAGATGGCAACAAATGGGGAAAGTATTTGACACAATCAGCTTGAGGCCAAAGTGGGGTTGGGTGTGGATGGGGAGGGCGTGGATTGTAAAAATCCATATACAGCCCTAACCGGTTTGGCTCAGTGGATAGAGTGTTGGCCTGAGGACTGAAGGGTCCCAGGTTTGATTCTGGTCAAGGGCATGTGCCTTGGTTGTGGGCACATCCCCAGTGGGGGGTGTGCAGGAGGCGACTGATCGATGTTTCTCTCTCATTGATGTTTCTCTCTATCTCTCTCCCTTCCTCTCTGTAAAAAATCAATAAAATATATTTTTAAAAAATCCATATACAAAAGGAGCTTTTCATTTTAACTTGGTACCAAAATCATTTGCAAGAATCATACTTAAAATGAAACTATAAAGCATTATTATTAAGGACAAAATAAACAAGCTGTGGAATAGCATATACAGTATGAAATCAATTACATAAAAATAAAAACTATACAAAGAAACAAGGCTATAAAGGACTTTTAAGTACATAAGTTTGTAGACAATGGTCTGATATTCTTGACTATTTCTGGGACCCAGGAAAAGAGGCCCAATATTGAATATGACATCTTGACATATATATACTAGAGGCCCAGCGCACGAAATTCGTGCACGTGTGTGTGTGTGTGTGTGTGTGTGTGTGTGTCCCTGAGCGCAGCCTGCACCCTCTCCAATCTGGGACCCCTCAAGGGATGTCTGACTGCCCGGTGAGATCGGGCCTAAATGGACAGTCGGACATCCCTCTCACAATCCAGGACTGCTGACTTCCAATTGCTTGCCTGCCTGCCTGCCTAATTGCCCCTAACCACTTCTTCCTGCTAGCCTGATCACCCCCTAACCACCCCGCTGCCAGCCTGATTGATGCCTAACTGCTCCCCTGCCAACCCAACTGCCCCTAACTGCCCTCCCCTGAAGGCCTGGTCCCCCCCAATTGTACTCCTCTGCAGGCCTGGGTCTCCCCCCCCCCGCAACTGTCTTCCCCTGCAGGCCTGGTCCCTCCCAACTGCCCTCCCCTGCTGGCCTGAATGCCCACAACTGCCCTCCCCTGCAGGCCATCTTGTGTCCACATGAGGGCAGTTTGTCCAGATCTCCCAATTCCCTCTTCCACTAATGCTTCTACAAACTTGTTAAGTTTCTTACACTCTTCATGTACTGTCATCCTAGACTGTTACATTTCTTCTAGGGTCAGGGTTTATTTCCCAAATAAATTAACTATCTTTACAATGATCTCTAGCTTTATTGTCTCACATTTCTTAGAGTGTTCTAATAGTAAATGAATGGCATGTTTCATATACCCTACTGGTACAATAATGCTGAAATATTACTTTCAATGTTCATAATCCACAATTCAGAAGAGTATTAATGTTTCTTTTAACTAATTAACTCATTAGGAATGAGAAGTCCTCCTATGAAGTGGAGGAAAACAGAGACTTTCACAGAACCTACAAAATTTTCAAGATGGCAACTATTCTTCGAAAAATAACAGTCCTGAAATTAAAGATTGGGAAAAAAAGAAAAATAACAGTCCTGAGCCATTATATTAATTTTTTAAAATATTTTTATTAATTGCATCACAGAGAAAGGAATCAAAATATTTAAAGAAATGTATGTACTTTAGAGAGGCTGTGGTTTTATACCAAAGGAAAGGAAAAACAGATGAATAAGCTTTGGGTCTTCATTTCTCTTTCTTTCTCTCAGGGTAAACTGAAAAACAAAAGGGCAAATATAAGTACCATTTATAAAATGGCATGCGTTTTTTAGATCTATTTAAATGAATGTCAAATAGCTTAGACTGTCTTTCTGCAATTTCCAATTTTCACCAATGAAAATAAGTCAAGCTTGCCCTCAACCCATGGCAGCTGAATTCTTCTGCTGAGCTAGGAGAGCAGACACCCCACTAGGTATTGTAAAGTCCTCTCTTCATCACTGATGACTTCATACTTATTCAAAGTCACAAGCTTTCATAATCACTCCTCAGAGTCATTTACGTAAGAGCTGTTTCTTACCTATACTAATTACAAACATACAAGGTATCTTCTCCAAGTTAATTGCCATTTAGGACTGAAACAAACCACATTTTACAACAACCAATTTGCAGAGACAGCAAGTTCTTCCTTGTCTGAATGCACAATATGTAGGTATTATCATGTGGCAAAGAGTAAGTTAAAGTCCAGTTAGTGGAATAAGCATCACGGTCGGTTTAGAAAATATAGAAGGAATTAATGCTCAGAAAAATGTTGCACAACTGATTTTTCATGAAAAAAGAAATTTTATATATTTTAATTTCCCTCAAAATATTACAACCAAAATGGATAAAACATGTTTATGGTCAAACATCTAAATTTTAAAGTGGGCCTTTTTATCCGAAGAAGAGAAAGTCTATTAAAACTCAACATGTTGACACAATGGAAACCTTGTAGCAGATTACTTACTATTAAGTAGGAATTCACATAGTAGATTTCTCATACTCTCCAATGACATTAATTTGTTATTGAGCTATTAAGTTGAACCTTGTGAAATCATCATCATTCAACTTTTTTTAACCTTCAAAAATGCATATCATCTTGCCTAATACCTGAAGTAATCTGCTCTGAATCATTGCTTAGTTGAATGGCTGTCTACTGTGTCACACTAGGTCAGAACAGGACAGTGATTAACTATCACATTCTGGTTTCAATTTTTAATTGTAGTTCCACCTCAGAAGCTGGGTGATCCTTGAGTAAACTACTTCGTCTATGCTTTGATCTGTGCTTTCATTTTCCCATCTGTAATATGGGAATTATAATGGAACTCAATTCAGAAAACTATTGTGAAAATTAAATAAGCTAATATATACAAAGACCTTAAAACAGTGATTGCCACTAGTCCATACGGCTCTTAGCTATTTTAATATTAACTATTATAATTAATTTCTTAAAGACAATCCAGAGAATATTACCTGAGATGCTTGTGAGTGTGTTGTTTTTAGGCTAAAGCAGCTTGACTTGAAGCAACAAGTTTTGGACCCTGAATGCAAAGAAATGAGAAATTTGGGAGAAGTATTAGCATCACTATTAGGATAAATGACCATTTATACAGCCATTGATGATTACAAAATAACTTTCCATGTTTCACATCCTTCAATACCAGCTTAGTACTAGAATCTCTAGAAGGAAACTTATGAACACCCATTGCACCCAAAGCAATAAAAACATTACTCTCAAGTTGTACAGAAAAAATAGTAAATGACCCAGACATTTAAATATAAACTTCCCACCCGCCTGTGAAGTCAAGCACTCAGATTCAACCAAGTTGCAAACCAATACTTGGAAAGAAAATACTTAAATAAATTATGGTTTTGGTTTAACGATGTCTTTACCAAAAAGGTTTCAGAACTTCTCAATATTTCTGTTTGAATTCATAAGTGACCCAACTTTGGAAACAGAACAAATACTACAAATATCTAATAATATGCTTCAGTTTAGCAGGGGATTTTTAAAAAGAATTAATTTAAGCCATTTTTTTCAGACCACTGTATGCAGAATAAAATTCCTGGGCCCCATGTACAAGTGTCCTTCAGATACAGAGTCCCCTAAGCCCTAGCCTGAGCCAGCAGCAGCAAAGGGCACTATGCATATTAAAATGAAGACTCCAGCACCTCCTCTGCAAAGCAGGCTTCTTTGTCAGCAGCTGCGCAGCACTTCTCGAAGAAAGTTGTGAAATCTCCCATAACAGTTTTCAGTTGTTCCTCAGTGGCTTTGGGCTTGTGTTTCAACAGCTCCACAAGGGCACTGCATTTAAATGAAATGAAAACAAAACAGGGAAATGGTTACTCACATAGAGAAAAATGAAGATGCTAAAGACAGTAGTACTGTTGTTTGAGATCTTAAGTCTTAGAGCCAGGCAACTCTGAGCTTGAGGCCCAGGCTTACCACTATAAAATTCAATATTCTCATTTCCATAAGGAGGAGAATAAAATCTACTTTCATGGGGTTGGTGGAAGGTTCAAATAAAATCATCAATGCAAATTGTTTAACATCTGTAGTATCAATAAATCTCTTTTCAGTTGAATCTCTAGAAATGATTATGTTATTGCATTTAGAAAGTATTCAGAATTTTAAATGTGTGCCATGTTGAAGCTTATAGCAATTTAAGAGCTAAAAATGATCTTTAAAAGCTTAATTATCTTGGACTCCATTTAAAAGTTTTTAATCAAAACCCAGCCAGCGTGGCTCAGTGGTTGAGCATCAACCTACGAACCAGGAAGTCACAGTTTGATTCCTGGTCAGGGCCCATGCCTGGTTGTGGGCTTGATCCCCATGTGGGGTGTGCAGGGGCAGCCGATCAATGACTCTCTCATTATTGTTGTTTCTGTCTCCCTCGCCTTTCCTCTCTGAAATCAATTTAAAATTTTTTTAAATTTTTTAATCCAAGAATCTATATTTTGGTCTTTAATTGGCCCATTCAAAATGAATATGTAGAGGCCATGGGAAACAAGACTATCCAAACTCATGTAAGCTGGTGGTTCTCTTTCATTGACGTCTGCACAGATAATAGTGCTAGAGAGTCGTGTGAGCACAAGTTTTGCAATATTCCTCTTAAGTGTATGGCCATGATCAGAACCCACCAGAAACGACAGCAACTTTACGTTGCCTATCTAACCCCTAGTGACAGCAGCAGAGAGTCATGCTTCGGAACTCGCATTTCTAGATGTTTTTCATCCAAATTTCATTCTCAAAAGTTACATCTTGGAGGTTTGCCTTGCCTGTGGGTTGCCATAGGACAAATTTAAAATAATCACATATTCCTAGGAATAAATTCTTCTAAGACTTCTACTAACTAATTTGCTATCTTCACAAATGAATCAATTAATTGCTAAGCTTTTTCTACTGGATCTGTCCTAAGATATTATTCTTATTACTTATGGAGCCTTTATCCACATGATTATTCGGAATGATTTCTATAGAAAATTATAATATGGTTTTGTTGTTATTGTTTGTTTTGGTAAGAGAACAAAAACCTATCCATTTTAATTTTGACACTTTTATCACCTTTAAAAAGGCCAATACTTAAGTCCTTTTTTCTAAGGAATTTAATCACTACTTAAGAAAATTTTGCCCATTCAATTGACAGTTCTCCCTATCAAGATTACAAACATATGCAGGAATGAAATTCTCCTCACGTTTGTTTCTTGACTTGTTGCTCAGGCACAGGAAGTGCGCATACATCTGCATGGAAGGTGAATGTATCAGCGTTAAATTCTTTGGGAACGTAGGTTTCATCAGCCTCCAGAGCAGAAAAGCATGGCCGTCTGTGCACCAATGACTCTGTGCAGCATTTGGTAACTCTGTCGCTCACTGGTGCCTTCTCGTGGGACACGCACAACCAGTTCAAGACCACGGACAGCTGAAGAGCAGGAAGTAGAGCAGAAATTCAAAAGAAGCATAATGAAAAGTTGTCCATGAACTCCTACTTTTCAATGGACCAAAAGAAGTGTTGTATTTTAACTAGCAACACTGAATGCAAGATTGATCTCACTTATATGTGGAATCTAATGAATAAAATAAACTGATGATCAAAATAGATCTTCCATGGAACAGACTGATGAATCTCAGAGGCAAGGTTGGGGGGGGGGCAGGAAGAGATTAACTAAAGAACTTGTATGCATATATATGCATAACGGATGGACACAGAGAATAGTGAGGTGAAGGCCTGGGGCGGGGGCAGAAGTGGGAAGGAGGGGGTCAATGGGAGGAAACAGGGAAACATCTGTAATAATTTCAGACATAAAGACAAATTTTTTTAAAAAAGTCATTTGTCTTTTAGGTGTCTGCATTTGCAGAATAATCCATGTCTACATTTGAGAAAATAATTCATTAAAATAATTTGAGATGATACCTAAGACATGTGTAGGAATGGGAGAAAGCAGTCTTATACTGATACATTAAAGGGAAGACCCTCCTCCCCGACCAAAAGTAAAATTTCTTAAATGCCAGGATGAAGCATTAAATATTCATGGATTTTTTCAGAATAATTTATCATTTTCAGGGTCTTGTCTCAATCCTCATTCTGATGGTCAGGATAATGTAGGCAACCAAATCCTACACATACACACACACACACACACACACACACACACACACACACACACACACATTAGTTCACTCCTGCTTCTGAAAGTTAACTTTATAAATATCTAAAGGCAAAATTCATCATTATTGACTTATTATATTTTAAAGGACTTACATAGTCTTCAGCACAACCCATTCTTTTTACGTCTGGAAGCTTACAGCAGTAACTGCCCACTCTGCCTAGTTTTCTTGAGACATCCACAAGAGTTGGAGTTGACACTTGGGGTAGTTTCTTCGTGTAACGAACTAAGAGCCTGTAACAAAAGACTCTTTGTATTTCAACCAGGCAAGAAACTTTTTTTCTAACATAGTAGGTGAAGCAAAGAACCATTATACAAAATAAATTACAATTATTTTCCATTCTTAAAATTTTCTCCATCTTTTGGTTGGTGGGGTAGAATGGGGGAAGACCTTTTCCTAAGCAACTAGGTAAGCCTAACTTTGAATTCCAGCTCTGCTGTATAATTTTAGGAAAGTGACTTAGCTTACTATAATTCAGTGACATTGATGCATTTATTAATTGCTTCTTTCTTTCAATAAAACCTACTGAGAGTTTAATATGCAGGGGTGGGCTGAAGTAGGTTTACAGTTGTTCATATGGAAAAAGATATGCAGGTTAGGATTATTACTACAGCTTTATTAACTCTGTGTTTAGCTTATTTACAACTGTAATGCTAATCTTGCCCACCTCTGTTTAGTAGCACTGTGCTAAATTAGAAAGATATGGATGAGTTTTTTCATCTATAAAATGAGAGGATATGTACCTGACTCAATAGGAATGGTTCAGGGATTAAAAGAAAAAGTATGCCATCAACCTGGCATGAGATTTAGCATGTAACAATCCTTTATTAGGAATTCCAACCACCATTGAAAGGCAATGTATGGCTGTAATCTACTCAAGGGAAGAGACTTGTTAATTATTGCTATCTCTAGCACCCACAGTTAGAAGAGTGTTGACATTGATCAGTAAATATCTACCTAATGATGTGTCCCTATTGTCTTTACCTTCTCAGGTAAGGCTCTATTAGATCAGGATATTATCAACTCATATATTACATTACTTCTTGAGTCACTGCTATTCAAATCCAACTATTTGCTATTCTGGAAAGCATTGCTGTGTCTCTCTCTTTTTTTTTTTTTTTTTTGTCCATAAACTATTACTTAACCTTCAGAGGGCATCTTCAGTTCCGATAGCAAAATATTTAGTATTTTCCTTCCCAGTCTCAAGAGGCTAATTTTTAAAACTGAACTCAAATATAGGTCTCTTTAACCCATCAACTATTTTATCTCTCATTCTCCAGTCTTTCTTGATGGAGAGGGATTAGAAATATATACTATATTTTCATGATTAAAAGTTCTATGACAGGTGATAATCAAAAGTTCTAATCAAGGATATATATATATATATATCATAATATGCTCATTAGACTGGACATCCTTCCGGATGTAGCTGGGGCTGTGAGGGCTGAGGTGGCCACTGTGGCATGCGGGGGCAGAGCCTCTTGCATGAATTTCATACATTGGGCCCGTAGTGTGTGTGTGTGTATAATTGATCTCACTTATATATAGAATCTAGTAAACAAAATAAGCTGATAACTAAAAAAGATCCAGAGACATGGAAACATGGAATAGACTGACGAATCTCAGAGGGCAGGGGAGGGGGGCAGGAAGTGATTAACCAAACATATGCTCATATATGTATAACTCATAAACACAGAAAATAGTGTGGTGAAGGCCTTGGGAGAGGGGAGTGGGTAGAATGGGTAAAATGGGGGAGAAAGAGGGGACAACTGTAAGACTCAACAATAAAGATAAATTTTTATAAAATAAATAAAAATAAAATTTAAAAAACCTACAAATTGATCAAGAATGACATTAGTCAAAAACAAAAATACGTACGCATTTTGGAAGCCATACTCTCCAAGTTTGTCAAAGGTTTCACAATTTTTTGTGACTAATGCCTTTGGCTCCTCCACAAGAGGCTTAAGTTCATCAAACTGAAAAATAAAAGAATTGTGTTTACAGGGTTCCACCCAGGGACCAGATGCAGGATGCTTTTTGCCCCTATAGGCAGAATGAGAGCCTTCTTCAACCCTTCTGCCCAAAGTCATGTAAAAAAACCTTTGATGCCAAACCTGTTACAATACATCCACACTGCATAGTATAAGTGATTAAGAATATTCAAGCTCTGGAGTGTGACTGCTAGTTTTTAAGCGAGGTCATCCAACTCCTTTCCTAGTTGTGGAACTTTACTTCTGATCACCAAGTTTTAGAAACCTCACCTCTAAAATGGGGATGAAGATGGTACCATCCCAGAGAATGCTCTGTGAAAACCACCTGAGCTAATGAACTTACAAAAGTTCTTGGAACACAGTAAAAGCTCAATAAATTATAGCTATGGCTATAAGCACTATTATTTTTGATCCATCTCTCCAGTTGGATCCTAAGCTCTCTGAAGTAAGAGATTATTATATTTTGGGCATAGGATCCAGCATGGTGACTGGCATATAGCAGGTTCTTGGTAAAGAAAAAAAAAATGGAAACCACTCCAAATGTTGAAAGTGTTAAATATCCTAAACCTGCTAAAAAAAAAAATCCCATTTTAGCATAGCAAAATATATTAAAAATCCTCCAGAACTGATTTTCTCAACTTACTAAATTTCTTATAAAACCATTCCTAAACCTTCTCAAAAAGATTTTAAAATATTCTAAATGAATAGATTTCACAACCTTCCTTACGATACTAATTTTCGATACTAGATAAATCTTGAAATCAGGTTAATTTTCTTCATATCTGAGTTATATCACTTTAAATTTACATTTGCTTTATCTTATTTTGTTCTCAGGACTGTGAAAAAGAGGAAAGATGTGGTCAATATTTTTTAAATTAGAGCTTGCTCTTTCCTGAGCCTTTTTTTAATAGACTACTCTAGTTTTTATTAACTAGTCTATTGAGGCCATTTTCCCTAAAATGTTTAAGGGCACAAAATTGAAATTATCTCAAGAGAATATCTCAATTGCATTATATAACATATTGCTTTCTGGCATTATTTTTCTCTCTTATGATTGGAATCACCAGTCAAAGAGCTTTGAGAAACCTACCACTTTGGAAACACATGCATGAGCATCATCGGAGGCACAGCACTTCTCCAGTGTAGCTTCATATCCCTTGGCAAGTCTCAGGAGCAATGAGACAGCGTAGTCAGGATGCCTTCTTGAGTACTCATACAAAAACCTAATCAAGATGAAAATAAAATAGACTTAGTTGAACAAAGAAGCAAGAAAAATCACCTAACTAACCACAAGCATGACTCATACCCAAAGGTTCGATTTGACCAAACACGTGCAATAAACCTTGGTGGCTAAGGGCTAGGGTTCAGAGTAAAGCTACCTTCATTCAAATTCTTGCTCTAATACTTACTTTACTCTATCACCTTAGGCAACTGATTAAAACTATCAGAACCTTAGTTCCCTCCTTTTTTAGAAGGTGAATTGTGAGAAATACATGTCATAATGCATGCATAGCACACACTGGCATATATAAAATGTTTGATCAATGACACCTGTTATTATGTTTATTTTGTTTGATTTGGACTACATCTCAGAAAGGGATAGATAGATAGATAGATAGATAGATAGATAGATAGATAGATGATAGATAGATATTCTTACGTTTTTAGTTTCCTCTCTGTATGAGTGAAATCTTGAAGGGTACATAATTTTGTAAAATATTATTTAGTGCACGGAATACTATTATAATCCAATAATAAAATTCAAAAGTTTATCACCACTAACTGATTACATATAATCATTTATTTTATCATTTAATTGTATGCTGCCTTGTCATGCTACTGAACATCTGGTCTTTACAAACAAATTAAAGTACCTGGTAGCAGACTCCATACTTCTCTTTATACATCTATTCTGTTGTCAGATAGATACAGTGATATAAAGATGCATGGCTTATATTCATCTGTGTATGTCATGGTAAGTTCAAGAAATTCTCTTTGAATGAATTAGTGAATACTCTGTATATAATTTATGTATATGCAAAATGTTTCTAGAGGTAATTCCAGAAATATATCAGAGGACTAAAGAATGAGGGGATGACAGAAACTTCTACTTATTACTTTGTACTCTCCTCAATTGATTTTTTGCTATGAGCAGGTATAATTTTATGACTATACTTAAAAACTAATTAATTTGTATTCCCCCCCCAAAAAAATGTAAAAGCTCAGAGAGGGAAGGATAAAGTAGCACTGCAGGCAACAATTGTAACAACTCCAAAGGAAAGCCTAGAACTGTTTTCTAAATCCTCAGAGCCATTGAAAGCTATGAAAGGATCATTCTTTATCCACTTACGTGCCCAGGAAGACATCTTTTGCCTCCTTATAGTTTTTGCAAAGATCCTTATCATCAACATAATCAGCATTTAATGATGCCAAGTCACTAGGCAAATCATCATTTTCCACCTCAGCAAGGCACTGGGATTTCTCCAACAGAGGTTTAGCACAACATTCCTTCAATTTGCTGGAGATTGAATCTTGATTTTCACACATATACTTGGCAAGATCCGCCTATAAGCAAGTTGATGAAAATTGTTCAAAGTAAACTGACATCCCTATACTTTTTTCCAGACTTTTATTATGTTGGCAGAACACGTCCACTGTATTCTAAGACCATGTACATACCAACCTGCCTTCTATGAACATTTTCAGTCTATGCTCAGAAATCTGGAGACTCAGAACTACGAAAATATTTTCACTTGTTTAAAACCTAGTCAGTAACAGTTATTTATTAAATTTATATTTCTATTGTTAAGGCACTTAAGTTTCAAAATTAAAAACCAATAGTAGATGCCCTGGCCGGTTTGGCTCAGTGGATGGAGTGTCGGCCTGCAGACTGAAGGGTCTCAGGTTCGATTCAGGTCAAGGGCATGTACCTTGGTTGCGGGCACATCCCCAATAGGGGCTGTGCAGGAGGCAGCTGATCGATGTTTCTCTCTCATCGATGTTTCTAACTCTCTATCCCTCTCCCTTCCTCTCTGTAAAAAAATCAATAAAATATGTTTTTAAAAAACCCAATAGTAGAGGGCTGGATGAAAAAGATGTGGGGATTAATAAATACAAATTTATAGCTACAGAATAGTCACAGAGATGTAAATTACAGCACAGGGAATATGGTCAATAGTATCCTAATGACTATGTGTGGGAAACATGGGGTGGGGGGGCTCGTCTGTACTATAAAGTATATGATTTTTCTAACCACTGTGCTGTACATCTGAAACTAATACAGAATAATATTAAATGTCAACTGTAATAAAAAAATGTTGTTTTTCCAAATATTCCCAAACATTAAATGCAGGCATTTTGAAAGCAAATAACTAAATAAAGTGTGAAGGATTTTTGGAATATTAGTCAAAAGCATAGCCACAGGCCCTACTTACACATGTAAATTTTGTGTAATCTGCCTTAAATTTTCCAGAAAGTGTTCTGAGAGATTAGGATTCTGATATTTGGTCATGTATTTACATTTTGGGGACATAGATATTGTGCTAAATATTTGTATATTAAGAGAGGATATGTAGAGAAAAGTTACATGATATGCAAAGATCTCTTCAGGTACCAGCACTTCTCCAATTCTACCCAAGTCCCAAAAATTTTTCTTAGGAAACTACCTTTGCTGCTGTCCTACTTCAGTTTAAGCTTTTGTTCTCAGAATACGACTGAAAGGAGTTAGAAATTAGTGAATGTATTTATCAGATCATTTTGTGAGTGGGATAGCCAGGTTTACAAAAATAAATAAATAAATAAATAAATAAATAAATAAATAGCATGCCACAAGGCAGGGAAAGAATTGAGCATATTAGACATAGAAGACAATTTCAATTCACTGTCAGCTGTCACCAATTACACTAAGCAACTTCATTGTACCCACTGCGCATGTTACCAAGGCAAAGTCACCAAGGAGAATACTGAGGATTCCTTACCCTGTCATCTGCACATTCAAGCATGTCACCTGAGCAGCATTCCTTGTGGACTTTGGTAAGATCTGTCACCAGCTTGGAAACCTCTATGAACTCAGCAGTGGGAAATTTCTGACTCAGGCGAGCAATGGACCTAAAAAGAAAATTCACCCATCACAATTTATTAACATCCAATATTTTATGTGCAAGCACCAGAAAAATACTACTTTTATCAAGAAAATTCAGGACAAAATGAAATATAGAAATAATTTGTAAAATTCATTCGTTCTTATTTTAGTGCTATTTCTAAATGAAATTGTTACCTTAAGGCAAAATGTTTCTTTAGGGCAGAATTCTCTATTCTAAGTGTGTGTGGGGGGTAGAAAAAAAGTCAGCAATTCATAAAATCAGAAATCAAAGAGGCATTCTGAAAGAGGTGACATCTGAGAAGCACCCAGTTTGGAGCCCATATCTGACTTGCAGATCTGACTTTATTGTTTATTATCAGTGTGGTCCTAGGATAGTTACTTAGAATCTCTGACCTTTCGCCCTGGAGAGACACACAGCATGCTGCATCAAAGGACTGTGGTGAGAATTAAATTAGATGATGCATAGGAAAGCACTTTATAAACTGGAAAGGGCCACACAAACTCGTTATCTTCTTCCTGAGTTCCAAAGCACACTGAGAAAATTAATTTCATATATTTTCAAGATTATAGAGTCTAACATATTTTTACCAAGAGATTGATTCAGCACGGTCTCTAAGCCTGATGACAAGATGTGAAAGGAGCTTTCACAAATCATTTCAGACTTGCCTAAATCTGATAAAAGATACTTCTTCGCCAAAACCAGTCACAGCCTGTTGAATTGTGCATTGTTTCACATTGGATGATTTTATTTAATTATTTGTTAGATTTTAATGTGTAGATGATAGACATGACAGGCAAAGATAGTACAAATGATGGTTTCTAGAAACCTTGCAAAATGTCTGTTATTCTATCTTCTGTTCATGTTCATTAACTGTTGACTAGCAAATGAGAAATTGGAATGAGGGTAGGAAGTGGGCTCTTGGCTCAGTTGTTGAAGGATATTCCTAGAACCAGCTAAGTAATATAAAAATAGAAGTCCAGGCAAAAACAATGAATTAAGAACAGAGCTGGAACTATGAGAAAATGAGACGTGATCTTGATAGCTGAATTTAATTATCACAACTTTATAAACAAGCAGATTGTTTCAGATAATTGCAGGGGGCTGGGGGAGACAAAATTAAATAACAGACCCTGACTACAACAGTATAAAAATCATGGACCATTAGAATAAAATCCCTATTAAAAAGGTGAAGGGATTAAGTACAAAATGGTAGTAACAGAATAATCATGGGGACATAAAGCACAGCCTAGGCCAGTGGTCGGCAAACTGCGGCTCGCGAGCCACATGTGGCTCTTTGCCCCCCTGAGTGTGGCTCTTCCACAAAATACCGACTTCTGCGCATGGGCCACAAAGTTTCAATCGCACTGTACATGCTTGCCCGCACGTGGTATTTTGTGGAAGAGCCACACTCAAGGGGCCAAAGAGCTGCATGTGGCTCGCGAGCTGCAGTTTGCCGACCACTGGCCTAGGGAATATAGTCAACAATATTCTAATAACTAAAGATGGGGACAAGGTTTATTGGGATGATCACTTAGTAAGTTATAATGTCTAATCACTGGGGTACATATGAAACCAATATAATATTGTATGTGAACTATAATTGAAAAATAAAAATTATTTTTAAAAAAGAATAGGATCTCTAGTCTTTATAAATAAATGGGAGTTTAAATAACTGTCATAGAATTACCAAAAAAAATATATCCTCTAATTTTTTTACTACTTTGAAAACATAATAAAAATAATGATGAATTGTCAATTATGCTCTGATTTTTCACTTCTGTTAAATTTCTGCCTTTTAGATAACAAGAAGGATATACATGAAAGCACTGTGTAAAAACTCATATTAATGTTCCCTGGCTGGATGGCTCAGTTAGTTGGAGCATCATCCCGTGCCCCAAAGGGTTTTAGCTTGATTCCTGATCAGGTCACACACCTAGGTAGCAGGTTGGTTTCTGCCCTGATTGGGAAAGCACTGATCCATGTTTCTCTCTCACATCGATGTCTCTCTCTCTCTCTCTCTCTCTCTCTCGCTCGCTCTCCCTCTCTCCCTCCCTCCCTCTCTCTCCCTCCCTCTCTCTTTCTCTCCATCTCTTGCTAAAAAAAATCAATAAAAACATATCCTCATGTGAAGATTAAGGAAAATAACTCATATGAAAGTACAATTTCATCAACTGAACCATCATCGTTTACATCATTATAACACACAAAAGCTAAATTTTAAATACCATGCTTTGAAAGCTCTGTCTCCGAATTTCTGGAGACTGGAACACTTCAGTCTCTGTCTGGCACCTGAAACCAGTACTTTTTCCTTCAAGGCATCCAGCTGCAAAAATAAATAATTTTGAAAATATATTTTAAAGCTCTATATGAAACACCCCTTCGTAAGTTCAGATAAGACTATGATAAGTTAAATTTTAAAGACATATTATACACCTAAATTCCCAAGTATTCACTGTTGGCAAATAATTAATTTGCTATATAGTGAGAGGGAAAATCAGTCTGGTCAGAGTGGATGCCCCAGGTAGTGAACACCCAGCATGGGGGCATTGCCAGGGAAAAGGGAACTGACAGGAAAGGTAGAAGAACAGAGTACACTAACATCCCGGGGAATATAATTTTACTTATTTCTTAATTTTGCATAAATTCATTTCAATCCCTCCTTCACCAACTCTCACATTAATAAACTCCCTAGAAAAGATGATGAGTACATAATAAATATTTATGTAATGAATGAAAAAACCCAGGCTTCTAGAAGCAGTGAAATTCTCCATTTTGAATTCCTCCACCATAGGAAAGATTCATGAAAAGATAAACAAAAACTGCCCTAACTGGTTTGGCTCAGTGAATAGAGCGTTGGCCTGCGGACTGAAAGGTCCCAGGTTTGATCCCGGTCAAGGGCATGTACCTTGGTTGTGGGCACATCCCCAGTAGGAGGTGTGCAGGAGGCAGCTGATAGATGTTTATCTCTCATCGATGTTTCTAACTCTCTATCCCTCTCCCTTCCTCTCTGTAAAATAATCAATAAAATATTTTTAAAAAGATAAACAAAAACTGTGGCTCTTTGCTGTGCAATTTTACAAATTAGTTTCTTTATCCTATATAATAAAAGGCTAATATGCAAATTGACTGAACAGCAGAACGACCAGTCGCTATCACCCACACTGGCCACTAGGGGGCAGATGCTCAATTCAAGAGCTGTCCCATGGTGATCAGTGCGCTCCCACAGGGGAAGCACTGCTCAGCCAGAAGCTGGGCTCACGGCTGGTGAGCGCAGTGGTGGTGGCGGGAGCCTCTCCTGCCTCTGCGGCAGCGCTGAGGATGTTTGACTGACAGCTTAGGCCCACTCCCCCTGGGGAGTGGGCCTAAGCTGGAAGTTGGACATCCCCCAAAGGCTCCTGTACTGTGAGAGGGCACAGGCCAGTCTCAAGGACCCCACCCCCCCTGAGTGCAGGAATTTTGTGCACTGGGCCTCTAGTTTCACTATAAAAAGAAGAGGGTATTTAAACACATACACAGTGGTTCTCTATGAGATTCACGGGGGTAAAACTTAGAAGGAGGAATGAGGATGTCACAGGCCTTCAAAGAGGGTGAAGAATCTTTGGGGTGGGTAAGAGTAAGGAAGGCTTTTTTGAAGGTAAAGAAGTTTATATCAGAGACTTAGGTGCTCTACATAAGATGCCCCAAATCTGAGGTTTGAGTCTGAACTGGCTCTTCTGTTCTGCTGGGCATACCTTTGGGCCCAGGCAGGCGGCTTTGTCAGCAGCTTCGCAGCATTCTGTCAAAACTCCTTTATATTCTTGAATAGAGTAAAGGAGCTCTGGGCCATAAAAGAAAGGATGTCTCCTGGCAACTTCATATAAGTATCTAAAATTTTAAAAAGAAGAACAGGCAGTCATTTTTTCTGTAGCAGACAAGATTACAGGGACAATTATTATCAACAATTTCCCTAGAAACTCCAAAACTCAAAGACATCTAACTTACCAATTAAACCAATTTGCACATCATGACCTTGCCTTTGTCATTTTTTAAGTCAATAAAAAGGTTAAACTTATATGTACATATATACAGTAAAATGAAGTTAATTCTGACAATAACCAAAGTTAATTCTGGCAATAACCAAATGAAGTTAATTCATAATATTTTAATGTGGACGTCCCTAAGTAGTGAACAACTAGCATGCGGGTATTGCCAGGGAAAAGGGAACTGTTAATATTTTCCATAGAGATCATATCTTATTTCAATGAATTCCAACAGATGACTGATCAAATTTTTTATTGTGTAAAATTTTATAGCATTAAATAGTATTTCTTTGAATTTGTCATCAGATCAAAAGCTTCTAAGTCTTAATGTTGAAAATATTTTTATAGTAGTTGTTATAATGAGTCTTGACCTATTTTATAATTTTTAATGTTGAAGTACAGATATCTGATTCCTGCCCTGGGTGGGTGGCTCAGTTGGTTGGAGTATCCTCTCCTACACCAAAGTTGGGGAGGGGTGGGGGGGCGTTGGTTCTGCGGGCAACCAATCAATGTCTCTCTCTTTCTCTCTCCCTTTCTCTCTCTATATATAATCAATAAAAATATATCCTCTGGTGAGGATTTAAAAAATCTGATTTACTTACGATCCCAACAACTTCTGGTCACTTTCTTTAAAGGCAGTGCACAATGCATCGGGCTCTGGTCTCACCAATGCAGGCAGGTTTGGGTTATCATCTTTGTGTTTCAGGAAGCATTCGTGTCTCTCGGGTTCCTTTTTTGTACAGCAGTCAGCCATGTCACCATAGGTGTCACGAAGAGATGCGACCGCACACAATTTATCTCCGAAAAGGGTGTGCTAAATGGAAGACAGAGGCTTCAAATTGCTAGGCAGTGTTTTATTTTTTTTACACCCAAAGAACAGTATTAAAAATGTTACAAACTGGTAAATCTTGGCGAGGAAATGATATAACAACCCACTTTTTTCCTCAATTTAGAGAGTTTCCCCTGACTTGATAATCTATGTGTAATTTTTTAAGAAGTAACTACCACACTGTTAGTTACAGTGGATACAATAGAAGGGCACATTAGAGAAGAAAGTGTATTTAAATACACTATGGCCATTGTGTGTGGTCTCAATAAAGAAAAGCTTTAGAACTGTAGGCATAGCTAGAATGCCTCTATCATAGAAGAAACGATAGAAACACTACCAATTTGTGAGTGTTGCTTACAAATATGGTCATTTAGTGATAACAGAGAAAGCCAAAATGGGGTGTTTGCCCTTTGTAGTGCTCAGGGTTACTTAAAATAAGAAGAAATAACATTCAAAATCACAATGTACTTACAAGTGACTTGTCACAATTTTCAGCTGACTCGTCAGCAGCACATGTTTTTGCGAAGTCAGTTACTTCTTTGGCTAACTTCACTTGCTCTTCAAATGGGCATTGCTGGAGAAACTGGGAAAAGGTAACCAGCACCCTGAAACACAGGACATACACAGATTGGTATAATAAAACTTGAATACAAAATAGGTTGCTATGCTAGAGAACAAATTGTGTTATCAGTATATGTCCTATAGTATTTTTTGCATCTTACTATTATCTTGAAAGACTATTCACATCAGCAATCATCTGATGCCTAAACAGGTATGTGTGGCTTTTTAAGCAAAGAGGATATGTGTTTCCACCATAATCAAATACATATGTGAGTAGATGAACACATACCAAGCAAGCAACATACATTCTAAATAGATATAATTGTTAAGATGAGGGGCATTACATAGGCCCTTGTACTATTTAAAACAAAAAACCAAAATCATACATACATCTCCTTTAATCAGGCTATAGAATGAAATTGACCTTTAAAAAATAAACTATTTTCTCATTCTTTACTAAATTAAAAACATATTAAAATGCTCAATAGAAATGACAGATCTATTTGCTAGGTAAAGGAACCTGAGAGTGTGCTGGGAAAGGAACCATATTTTAAAGTCTTTCCCCTTATGTAAGAGTTCCAGAGCTATTACACTTCCCCATACAGTAGCCATCAGCCACGTGTGACTATATAGTTAAATTAATTAAAATTAAATACAATTTAAACTTTTGATTCTCAGTTGCATTTGCCAAGTTCAAAGTACTCAACAACCATGTGTGGCCAGTGGCTAGCACATTGGTTAACACTGATATGGAATATTTTCATGAATGCAGAAAATTCTACTGGAAAATACTGTTCTAGAGTCTGGACTCTGATGACAGGGGGATGTAAGAACTTCAGAATAATAACCAATGCTGTTAGAAACATTACATTTGACTCTTCAATATTTTAACTTACAGGCCTCTGAAATATTCTTCTCCTAAATCCTTAAACCGATGAGCGAGCTCACTCTTGTCTGTGGGGGAAAAAGATTTGTTTAAATACTGAAGAAAGCAACTGGTTATGATATTACTTTTTATGTTTCTCTCCATTTGACTTAGTATTCATTTGCTCGAAAATATCAGGATGACAGTGAACTATTTCTTCTGCTTTTAAACAAGAGATGTTCCATCACCAACAATACTATTTGAAAAATCATTAAATATTTATAGCTTTAGATTCAAACTTGGATAAGATATAATGCTACTGAGGGAACAGTACGAAGGAAAAATATTAATACAAATTTTATTTATAAGACTAACAACACAGTTGTGTTGTTTTAATGCATCAAGGTGCAGTGGATAGGGCTTTGGCAATTTTGAGTTATGAATTCTATCTTCAACTAATTCTGTGAAGTTTAAGTCACTCTATGTCCCATCATATGCAGAGGGAAATGATAGTCACTAAACAATCCCCACCTTCTTTTTCACTTAGGATGTTAGAGTTATAAGATAACTTCCTAAAGGTTCACAAATACAAAATATCGTCACAGTCTAGAAATTAATGCTAAAGGAAAACTTACTTCTTTAAAGATGCAGGGTTTACTGAAACTTTCTTTTACTGGTAAAATGAAATAAATTTGAACAATAGAAAAATAGAATTCTTACGTGCATCTCGACGAAACACACCCCTGGAGTAAGCAGAGCTGAAAAGAAAGAGAACACAAATAAAGGTTACCCACTTCATCTTGCCAAAGGCTTGTGGGTTTGAAGGGAAGGTAGGATGAATGGGGAGAAATTAGCTCTAATATACTTCTTTAACCAATCATTGTAGATTATTAACTAGACTCATCTTTGTATTTCATTGGCTCTCAACTGATTACAAAATTCATAATGTTCTTGCCAAAAAATTGTTTGACTAATTCCCTTGCGTATGTTTGCCATCTGCACCTGTTTTCTCCACAAGACCTTGTCAGTTCATTCAAGTTATGTAAAACATCTTATCAAATTTTATCTAAGAGTTTAAACAATCTGTTCCTAACATTCATTACCATGTTCTTTGTCTGTGATTTACCATTTGAACATTTTAGTTTTTAATATTTGCAAAAATTTAGTTAAACCAATGACTCAGTATGGGAACAAGACATACTAAAAGAGCTAAGCTCTGAACCATAGATATTACTAATTCAAGTATGATTTTATAATGAATATTGGAACCAGACTTGTCCTTTAGGTCACAGATGAATAGAAATAAAAGAATCTCTGCTTATAGAATTATTTCCATTGAAGAAAACTATTTTTAAAACCTGAAATCTTAAATTAGAATAGAAAGCAGAAAACCATTCTAATTTTCTAAATAGAGAACATGATTCCCTTTTGGATAAATTACGCCAGCCTTTCTTTAGCTTCTGAGAAAGAGTAGGTACCTTTTATTTGAAGTTGGTGTCTAGCCCTAGCCTTTTTTTAATGAGTTTCCAGGAAAGACTTGATCAAACAGGAAATCCTTATAATTCAATATAATTTTATTACTAATTCTCAAAATTAGCTTTCATCATGCACACCTATACTTTGTGCATATTTTTTATTTAATAAATAAAAAGAATAATATTTGTTTCTCCATCTACTTTGCACTGAAATATCATATTGTAATACAATAGCAAAGAGGAAAAACCAAAAACAGTCATTCATCATGATTTTAGAAGCTAATCACGCATTTTCCTATATTCCATGAAGATCCCATAGTTCTCAAATATAAAAAGAAAACTCTTGAATCTTTCCCTACAGTACCAATAAGGTGTATTCCTTATGCATATCCTTATTAAAGATTAATAAATGGTTATAAAGTTAAAATATTTTATTCTTAATACTATCTTCATGCTTAAAATCTATCTCGATTGATAAGCAATGCTTTAGCATTTGCATTTTGTGGATTCCTAAAGAATTCCAACATTTTTTCTACTATGCAAATGTATTCTATACTGAGAAGAATAAACCACATAAATGTTAGTTATTTCTAGATACTCTGTTCTTCAAGCTTTTAAATTTTTATGTTATCAAAGGACTCTGGCATGATAATAAATGCATACATTTAAACCAAGAGTTATAAACATGGCTTACAGAATCTAGTTTTTAAGTAAGAAACGAGCTCCAGTGATTTTTAAATGTTTTCCATTTTACGGGAGAGTAGTTAAGAAAATTGTTTCTTATGGAAAGAATAGTAGTGCACTGATCATTTAGAAGAGAAAAAATACCTAATTGAAATATAAATATAATTGGGAATTAAACTTGAGTTTTTAACCCTTTGCCCTTTGTTTTTCCATTCATTTTTGACAGGATGGAAATGGCATAGTGTTGAAGCAGGTGAAATATCTCTTTGGACCAATCCCCCACTTCTTTGTATTCTGAATCATAACCTTAAACCTGCATTCTTTTACTACCCTGGGGATTCCTGAAGCTTC
Organism: Myotis brandtii; assembly: GCF_000412655.1. Taxonomy (NCBI): domain Eukaryota; kingdom Metazoa; phylum Chordata; class Mammalia; order Chiroptera; family Vespertilionidae; genus Myotis; species Myotis brandtii. The sequence goes on from NW_005367314.1 coordinate 915,219, forward strand.
TCACCAAGTCATTCAAACCAGGTTCCTCTCCATCTGGCCATCTTCTTGGCCCAGCCTTTATGGAATCCCCTTTTATGATAGACTGCTACTTCTGAGTCGCCTCCTCTTCGAAATGAAGTGAAACATATGCATAAATATGTGACAACAATATCTAGTAATAGCTATGGTATTTTAACAGACAACCACTTAACCCAAAGTCTTTAGAAAATAGGGGAAATTTGATTTCATTTGGAGAGAAAAATAAAAACAGGAAAATCTTTCCTTAACATTCTCCCTACTGTACTATGGACATATGCAGATCTTACCTATCCATGAAGGGCCTGGGCTGTTTTCAAAAAAATACAGAAGTTAGAAAAACGAGACTATTAAGCATCAGACTAACCAATTGAACATGGTAAGAGATTAAATTTATTTACTTGTGAAAATACATTTCTCATTTTTAAAAAAAGTTTAAAAATGAATTGTTCAAAATCTATGGAATGTGATAGGCATTTTTAATGCAAATTAAAAATTATAATGTAATCTAAATATCAACTTTTCTCTCATCCCCCCTCCCAATATTTCTTGCATTAGGAAGAAATATAGAATTTGCTGAAGATTCCAAACCTCCCCTGGCAGGAGGGTCCCATTTTCTGCCTTTCCTTGTGTTCACTGGGCCTCTGGGATTGACATTGAACTCCTCTCAAATACACTAACCATTTACTCCAAATTTCTCTCAGCTCCTTACTCTGCAGTTTAATGCAACTCCATGTCAATTTCTAGCTCCAAACTCAAACATGCAGATCTGTATATACCTCCACGCCATGTGAGTCATGCTGGATTAAATTATTTTTTAATATATTTTTATTTATTTCAGAGAGGAAGGGAGGGGGAGAGAGAGATATAAACATCAATGATGAAAGAGAATCATTGATCGGCTACCTCCTGCACGCCCCCTACTGGGGATCGATCCTGCAACCCAGGCATGTGCCCTTGACTTGAATCAAACCTGGGACCCTTCAGTCTGCAGACCAACACTCTATCCACTGAGCCTAACCGGCTAGGACTGAATTAATTTTTTGTAAGGACTTTCTACCTTGAACATCCTATGATTCCATATTTCCCATATTAGTCTTTTAGAATGAGAAGAGGACCTGACTGATAGAATGACTATACAGGTATCCCCTGCTTTTCAATAGTTTGCATTTCCCCACTTGGCTTTTACAAAACACAAAAAAACAAAACAAAAAAAACTACATTAGTACCTGGTTTGGGTTTGTTTGTTTGTTCCCCATTATTACTTTTTTTTAATTCTCACCCGATTTTAGAAAGAGAGGGAGGGAAAAAGAGAGAGAAAACAATCAGTTGCCTCCCATATGTGCCTGATCAGGGATGGAACCCACAACTTAGGTATGTGCCTTAATCAGGAATTGAACCCATAACCTTTATGGGAAGATGCTCCAACCAACTGAGCAACCCGAGCAAGGCAGTATCTGATTTTTATAACAAAAAAGAAATCTTTATAGGATTTTTGCTTTTATGACAAAAATGATTAAAACTGAGAACAGCGGTCAGCATTTGTTTTGAAAGAGCCCTTATACAGGTAACACATACCCCCAGCAAAGAGAGGGGCCCTTCAGCTCCTTTCCCAGGAATTATACTCATCATCTCAGCATCAAGCTCCACAGCTTTGAACTGTGTCTGTGAGCATCTGTGCTTTATCTAGATTTATTCTGTGCATCTGTTAGCAAGATGTGTCCTAAGGTATCAGAAAAGCCTAAGAGAGCTGGTAGGGATGTTTTGTTTAGCATAAAACTGAGTGTAATTAAGCATTTCAATCCTGGTGAGCGAAGTAAAGACTGCATGTGTTGAATTTTGGGTCTGGGATCACCCAAAAATTTCTTCCATATAAATTATGGTAACTGCTTCTTTGCTTTACAGCATTTGGCTTACAAAAGATTTCATAGGCATGATCTACTTTTGAATAGCAAGGAGAAACCTGTATCAAGTTAGGGAATTGGTAACCAAATTTGAGAACGTGTTCATTGCTGAGCTGTCCAATGGATCCTTAGGCATTATTCTCTACCTAGTTCAGGTTAGCATTTTTTTTTTAATAAAAAAGGTAACTTAAACTTGTATAAACTACATAAATAAAATGACACTTTCCCACATCCTTTCATTGTTTTTCCAATAAAAAAAATATGACTAATGCCCAGAATCCATGCTTACCCATTCTTCATATAAGTTAACAAAAAACAGCATCTTCTATAAACATATAAATTGAAATTAATGCCAGTAAGTCCTTTCCATAATAATAGCTACAGATCAAATAAAGATAAATATACTGCTGAGAGTTTAATAGTTCTTAGTCTATTCTTATTCTATATTTTTTTCCAAATGTAATTAAAGAGACTTATTACCTAAAATGAATTTAATTTAAAGTTACAAAATTCAACTTTTAAAAACCTCTTGTCAAACAACAAAAGTTGCCTGCCGGTGTGGCTCAGTGGTTGAGCATTGACCTATGGTCACGGTTTGATTCCCGGTCTGGGAGACATGCAGGAGGCAGCCAATAAATGATTCTCTCTCGTCATTGATATTTCTATCTCTCTCTCCCTCTCCCTTCCTCTCTGAAATCAATAAAAATATATTTTAAAACAATAAAAGTTGTGTGGCTAAAATATTCCTGTTAAACTTCAGTGGAACAAGTTTAGAAAGTTTTCATTAGAAGATAGTATTTTTTTCTCCTGATGTCTTCTAAATCAGAATTTACTTGATATTTTGTAATCTCCCAGTGCCAGCCGTCAGCTGGAAATTCTCTGTCCTGCACCCAGCTGAGCCTTGGAATGTAGTTCTTAAAATTCTTGTCAGTTTTTCAAGCACCTATGTAGGGGCTAACATCAAGAAATGAATTATTTCACTCCAAAAAAAATTGTAACTTCAAGAAATATATCAAATAAATAACTTGTGTTTTCTGTTTTTAAAATTCATCTCTAGCAAAATTATGATGAACTATATAATGTAAATGTTTTCAAAATAATTTTTAAATATTAGTATTTCATAGATGAGCATTGAGGTTTTTTAAATTAGTTTTTCATTATATAGACACTAGAGGTCCAGTGCATGAAATTCATGCATGGATAGGGTCCCTAGGCCTGGCCAGCGATCAGGGCCAATCGGGGCCGATCGGGGCCTACTGGCTGCCAGCCAGGGCCGTCTTTCACTCCACGCCTCTGGTGGTCAGCACACGTCATAGTGAGCAATAGAACTCCTGTCACTCAGGCCGATCAGGGGGTTGGGGTGCTGCCCCCTGTCACTCACAGAGCAGGGCCCATCAGGGGGGTTGGGGAGTTGGGGAGCTCACACTCGGGGCAGGGCTGATGGAGAGGTTATGGCTCTACCCTGTCACACACAGAG